>NW_024081224.1:893891-986872 GCF_003009895.1 Hyaena hyaena | reverse complement strand
AGCCTGTTTCAGTCTGTGACTCCCTCTCTCTCTGACCCTCCCCTGCTCACGCTGTCTCTCTCTCTCTCCTACAAATAAATAAAACATTAAAAAAAAATTAAAAAAAAAAAAAGAATTTAGCTATCTTCTATTAAGCTAGACAATAAAGGGATTTGCAAAGATGTAAAACAATGCTGCTTGGAAAAAGTAAAGTTGTTTAGAAAATAGTCATTTTTCATTAAAATGTTATTTGCATTATCATATTGGATTTATATATTGCTCTTTAAAATAAAATAATAAATACTAAAAAGACGTCTAAGACAATTCCTAATATAGCATATACTGATAGATGTAACAGAAATAAACAAAAGTCCTTTTGTTTCCTCAGTAACGTGGGGGAGTATGAATAGTTCTCCAAACCAGAAAGTTTGAGAACTGCTACTCTGTAGGACAAACAACAGCAATAATAATAATAATAATAATAATAAAGACTTTTCGATTAAAATAGATGCAGTTTGATGGGGCACCTGGGTGGCTCAGTCAATTAAGCATCCAACTTCGGTTCAGGTCATGATCTCACAGCTCATGTGTTCAAGCCCCGCATCAGACTCAGTGCTGACGGCTCAGAGCTTGGAGTCTGATTCAGATTCTGTGTGTGTCTCTCTCTCTGCCCCTCCCTGCTTGTGCACTGTCTGTCTCTCTCTCTCTCTCTCAAATATAAATAAACATTAAAAAAATATTTAATACATGCAGTTTGAAATTCACAGTGCCTGGAACAGAGTACATATTTAATAAATATTAAATATTGTTGTTACTAATGATAACAGCTAAAGAGATGAAAACTAAATGAAAATAAGAAAAGATTCTTTCATAAACACAGTATTCAACTCTTAAAAATATTGCAAAAGAACAATTTTTTATTTTAACAAAAGGCAAATTCCTAAAGAATATATAGATCAACTACTCTATTAGTGGCTCTCTGATGACAAAAGCAACACATCATTGTGGTAAAAAAAAAATCCTCAAACATTACAGAAATACATAACAAAGAAAGACAAAGTCCCTTGTAATCCTACACTGCACAGATAATGGATTTCAAACCTTGTATTAACCTCTGGAATTTTTTTTTAACCAATATACCCTGCAGATACACAAACACACTTACATACAAACATTCTGGAAAAATGAGATCACACTAAATTTACTTGTAACATACTTTAAAAAATTTAATGTGTATCTTAAATTTTACTGTGCATTTATACTGATCTATATATTCATTACTTGGATGTATCAATATTTATTTAAGTGCTGACAGTTTCATATCATTGCTTTAAAAAATGCTTACCTTAAAAAATTTAAAAATTTTAAAATGCTATCTTAACATTCTTATAGATATATTGTTGCCTATTTGTGATGACGTTCTGAAAATAATATATGAGAATGGAATTGTTAAGTAAAAGGGTAGGGACACAGAATTTTAATAAACAAAGTCAATTGCCTGCTAAAAATTCATATTCTAACAAACAGTGCTTTCTTTGGTCACAACATTGTGAAAACTGGGTATTCTCAATCATTACTCATATTACATATAAAAATCTCCCTGATATTTTCATTTGCATTTCTATAATCATGAGTATAAGCATAGTTACTTATTGGCCTTTGTATTTCTTTTTGCCATATGCACATTTTTCTTCTAATTTTTAATTACACTGTCATTATAAAAGACTCAAAATTATGAAGAATTTAATAGAGCAAAGTGTGAAAATCCTTCTTCACATTTACTCACTAAACAAACTCCCTCCCAGAGATACTGAGCAGCATGGAATACATTCTTTCGGTCTGGCTTTTATATGATTCCATACATGTACAAGTGCATATATTTCTTCTCAAAACATGAAATCATAATAAATCTCCTGTTGTATAACTCAGTCTTATCAAATAGGATCTTACCACATCACTGTGTTCTTTTAAAAGGTTAAATATTATTCTAAGTATTTACAATACTATATGCTGTAATTTACCTTATAAGCTCCCTAATCATGGATATCTGAATTGTTTTCAATTTTTTACATAACAACATTGCAATTAATACTTATGTATATTGATTTTCAATGGCTACCAGATGGAACTGTGGGTTACATGAATATGAACTTTTAAGTTTTACTAGATACTGGTAGGTTGTGCTCCAAAAGGGCTTTCTATCATCAAAATTTTGGAAAGAGCTAATTTTCCTTTTTTTATCAGTCTTTATCATATATGCTCATCAGACAGGAAAATTTTATTGTGATTTTAAACTTCATTTCTCTGATTCCTAATAAGGGCTGAAAATCTTTTCATTTACTTACCAGTCATTTCTAGTTCTTCTTTTGTAAAACATCCATGTATATTCTTTCCCCATTTTTCTATTGAGCTTGTCCTTAATAATTTATAAGATTTAGATCTTAATCTTTGTTATATATAAATATTTTCTTGGTTTGTCTTTAATTATGTAGAGTTATCTTTAATTCTCAATTGTAGTATCTTACATCGTACATGAACGTCAACTTTTATGTGGTCAAGCACTTTAAAAATATAATTTTGGTCTATTCTACAGCATTGTTATCTTTTTCTATTGCTACACTGCACTATTTTAGATGTTATTGTTTTAAACTGATTATTTCATCCTTGAATCTTTCTATCCAAAATTATTTTTTTTCTTCCTGCTAATAATTTGGTTTTCTTCTAGGTCCCTCATAAAATTTCAAAGTTTTCTCTTATATGTCATACATACTTCTTGTCATATTTATTTCTACCTATTTTATCATTTTTCTTGTAGTTGTGAGTGCAATCCATTGTCATCACATTTTGTTATATGGTATAAGGTATAGACAATGCTGAAGAACATGATATGTAATATTGTATCCAGCACTATAACTAAACTCTAACTAATTCTAATATGTTTGCAGTTGGTTGTCTTGAGTTGTTTTGAATGGACAATCACGTTGTCTACAAACTGAACTTTCTCACATCCTTTCCAACAGTCCCCGTGCTTATTATTTTTCCTGTCTTACTTCACTGGCTCAGACCTGAAAAATACTGAATGACCGTGGTGACAATGGGCTTGTTTGTCCTGGCTCTGGCCTAATAGGAATGTTTCTGATGTTTCACCATTAAACATGATGTTTGTTCCATATCCCTGGTAAATAGCATCTATCAAATTAATGAAGTTTCTGTTCATTATTAGCTTGTTCAGGTTCTATTAGGAATGTCCATTAAAGTACATCAAATGTTAAACTGCTAATTTCATGTTAAAGTATTAAGTTGTTTTCAATATATGAAAGGTAATCATATAGTTTTTCCCTTTTAATCTTCTTGGTGTACGGAGTATTTTTTTTAACAATATGATATATACCTTTCTTATCTAATTTTGAGGTTGTTTGCTTTAAGTTCTATTTTATGCAATGTTAATATTGCTTTCTTTTTCTTAAATCTGGATGGAATATTTTCTCACACATTTCTTTTATATCTTTCTATCCTGTTTTATTTGAGTGGTATTTCTTGTAGACAACACAAAGTCAAATTTTTTACTTAAGGCAAATCTGACCATCTCTATGTCTAAAAGGAAATTTTACTATTTTCACATTAATGTCATTTTTGAAACATTTGGACTTACTACCATTATCTTATTTCATATTTTCTCTTTAATCACACTTTCTTTTTACCTTCACCCAATCTGGATTGGTTAAATTTTCCTGTTTCTGTTTCTCCCTATGCTGTTACACATTTTGCTTTACATTTTGCTTTAATATTTTTAAGAGTTTTTAAAATGTTTATTCATTTTTAGAGAGACAGAGTGCAAGCAGGAGAGGGGCAGAGAGAGAGAGGGAGACACAGAATCTGAAGCAGGCTTCAGGCTCTGAGCTGTCAGCACAGAGCCCAACGCAGGGCTCACACACGAACCACGATATCATGACCTGAGCCAAAGTCGGTCGCTCATCTGACTGAGCCACTTGTTTTAATATTTTTAATTGCTTCCCTGAAATTTTAAAACATTTAAAAGATGTATTTCAGTTATCTAGAGGCAATCAACACTGAGAGTCTCCAGAGGAATAAGACAAAAATCTTGGATACTTTCTCTTACTTTTCTCCAACCTAGTATCCACTGTATGTTGAGATTAGCTGAGATTTGTCGTTTACAATATACATGAATATCATTTAGTTTTAACTATAAATTTACTAGTTTCTATGCTCATTGTTCTTGCCTGGATTTCTGTGAAACTTTGCCAACATATATTCCTGAGTGATTTCGGAGAATGATGGAAAGCTTCTGAGTTCTTCATCCTATGATGTCATTCTTTTGCTATGCCACTATGAATACCAGTTCAGGCATAATAGAAGTCCAGTTTCAAAATGACTTCCCTTCGGAAATTTAACGATATTCATTTTCTTCTAGTATCCAATATTGCTAATCCTCATTTATCCAACCTTACTAGAGGATTCTTCAGCTGTTTCTATTCTATTTAGCTAATATACTGAGGTTTTAAAAGTTCATTTAGCATAGTTTTAATTTTTAATTTTCCATTCTTTTGAATTTCTCTGAGGATATTAATTAAACTTACTTCTGAAAGTTCTAAGTCAGATGTTAGTTCTTCTCTTTGTCATTTAGTGCCTATCTTTCATGTTATTAGTTTCTTCAGTTACTGGCTTGATTTGTTCATCTTTGTATCTAAGAATCCACTATCTCTTAATGTTGGTTATATCTACAGTAGTATGTCCCCAGTGACTGTGGTACAGGACAGGACATGTTTCTCGGGAGAGTTTACTGACAGTTTATATTCAGGCTGTGAGTGATGCCCACCTCTCCTTAAGGGGCATTATCTACATAAAGGTTGCCTTATCAAGTCAGCTGTGGTACCAATCACTTTGTTAGACACATGAGCCATTTCTCAATTTTTCACTGAAAAGGAGTAGGAAAGGCCCATAGAGAGCCAGAAGGCCAACATCTCTTCAAAAAAAAAAAAAAAAAAAAAATCACACTGACAACTGTCCCAGAGTCCATTCTCTATTAGTGTCAATAGTGTTGAGTAAGAATTACCAGAAAAGAGATTTATTATAGGAAAAGGGAAAGACATTAAGAAAACACCACTAAATTTGGAAGAATTCCACAGAGGTAAGACAAACCTTGTGTGGAAAAAAGTCAGACCTGGACAAAGACAAGAGTATAACTACTAGTAAAGACAGTCAGAACCTTAGAATGATTTGAAACCTTTTTATCATGCATGAGGGTAGCTAGGGAAACAGAAATAATCATTAAAAAAGAGTTAAAAGTGTTAGTAAAAGCTGCATAGCATATAATCTATTCCCAGTTGCCTATTCCCAGCAATAGGACCCCATACCATGGTCATGAGAAAAACACATGAAATGAACAATAAGTAAAAACTGAGCCAAATATACTCTTGTTAACTACACCTTGGGTATTTGTGAAGAGTTTGAGAGGGGGTTATTTCACTAAAAAAAAAAAAAAAAAAAAAAGTCATGAGGAATATGACATATCTGTAAAAGAGTTAAGCTAATGGTGATAACTCAAGATAGCTTCTTGGAAGTGTTACCACGGGTATCGTGGAGTTACATACCATGTTATCTTGCCAGTTCTATTCACTTAGAGAAGGAATCATGGACTTTCTGTCCTGGGGTACAATATAAGTAGGCTGGAGTCTGGAGAAATCCAGGGCCCCTTCTGCTTATATTTTGCTCAGTACTCTTATCCTAATCATCCTAGAATTGAGCTAGTCAGCAGGGAAATAAAAGAATAAGGAGCCAACATTCTGGCTCTCAGCTTGGCACATTTGAACAAGAGTGATTTCATACTTGACCAGTATTTTCCCCCCAAATAATCATAATCTCGTGTGTGTGTGTGTGTGTGTGTGTGTGTGTGTTTATATATTTCAAAAATCCCTTATCTTGTATGCCAATGACATTCTTTTTCTTTTCCTTATTAATAGTTTTTATTTGTCTTCCCTTTGTCAACCCCTGAGCTAACCATTTTCCCCATCCTGTCTGGGGAGGAAAGGAAAAGAGCCATACGGGGCAGACAAGACAAAGGAGAAAGACACATGGGAGGTGAAGATGGCTCCTTCCTATGATGAAGAAGATGAGAAGGGCCACCATCAAGCGAGAGTCCCATGGTCTCCAAGAGGGCACAGCCCGAAATGGTGCAGAAGAGCTGTTGCTTCTGAGACGGGTTCCTGGAATAACCAATGATGAAGTTCCCAAACACAGTCCCAATTCCAGCCCCAGAGCCAGCCACCCCTATAACGGCTGTCCCAGCCCTAAGAACTTGGCTGCTGTGTGGATGTCCCTTTAAAAGGCACCAGTTTGGAAGCTGCGGCTAGGAATAAGTGAGATCAGGGTACATGGGCTGCCAAGCTACTGTTCTGGCACCACTGCAGACAATGATCCACTCAACAGCTGACAGGTGCTCCTGACCAAACAGGGATGGAGAGAACTTAGCACTGGCGTACAGTTTGAAAGGATGAGGGACTGTGGCTGAGAGTGGGTCCTCATGCAGAGAAGACAGAGAGGGGGTGCCAGCTACATTCTCTTCTTTCCTTTCACTGCTACTAAATTATTTCCACTTAAAAAATATATCTGCATTATTATTTCATGGGATTGGTGAGTTAAAGAATATTTGGACACGTGCACCTAGTCTATCTTGACCATGTACATTTTTTTATTGGTAATATTTTAACTCAATACCTAACAGCATCTTATATGCTCTTTATATTATATGCTCTTAACATAGAAGAGTATGTCATTTATTAAGAAATCAGTCTTGTCTGTTTCTACTAGACTTGACCATTTATAGTGATTTTAACAGGAAGTATTAAGAATTTTAATAATAAAAAATAAAGAGTTTTCATAATCAAATTTAAGACTTCTCCTTAATGGCCCCTGAGTTTTGTACCATGATAAGAAAATCTCCACCACATTTTCTTCTAAAATCTTTGTGCCTTTTTAAAAACGTATATTTAAATATTTGTGTAAGGGCAGTGAAAGGAATCTATTTTTCCCCATCTTAACTCTGCTGTTACAGCATTTATCCCAAAATCCACCCTTGTTCTCAGTGATTTGATATATACTTATCATATATTAAATTCTCAAATAGTCATGGCTACTCCATAGAACTACATATACATATCCCTGCAAGTGTTACCTTCCAAATTCAGTTAAAAAAAATGTGTTCTCCCTAATTTTCTTTCTTAGAGCTTTACTGATGATTCCTTTCCTCACATTCTTTCTTCTAGATAAATTGTACATAATTGTAATTGTAATAAATCCAATGCAAATCCCACGGGGATTTTTATTGTGTTGCTTTCTATTAATGGATACAAACATTTTACCGTATGACAAAGTTATATGATGATATTCAGTAGTTTTATAAATTTCCCAATACAGTATTCACATATTTCATGTTTACTCCAAAATGTTTTAATCTTTTTGTTGTTATTGTGAATGGGATTTTTATATCCATTACATTTTTCAGGTTTTGATTTATACATGGGAAAACTACAAATTAATGTACTTATTAAATTACATATTATTGTTTCTGATCGATTGTTCCTTAGTTAGGTTTGACGGTATTCCAGATGTTAGACCACATAATTGG
The DNA here is from genome assembly GCF_003009895.1 of Hyaena hyaena. Classification (NCBI taxonomy): domain Eukaryota; kingdom Metazoa; phylum Chordata; class Mammalia; order Carnivora; family Hyaenidae; genus Hyaena; species Hyaena hyaena. The sequence goes on along the minus strand of NW_024081224.1, from coordinate 979,248 downwards.
CAAGCAGTAATAATTTTACCTTATGTATTTATTTGTTACTCTTTTATTTGTACTTATTATTTGTTGCTCTTACATAATTGCCTCAGCAAGCACCTTCAGAGAAAAATCATTAAATAATGATGCTAGGAAACGTTTTATACACATATACACACACAAACACATATTTATTTTAAGGAAATGTTTATACATTGTTTACCTAAGGATTTTTTATAGGATTGTTCAACTATATACCAAATGTTTTTAGGTATTCAAAAATTTAATCTTTTGTATTTCAATATAATTTCAGAATTATAGTGAACTAACCTTGCATTCCTAGATGAATTTCATTTGACCATGGCTTATGTTCTTTGTTTTTTAATTTTTTTTATGTCTTTATTTTATTTTGAGAGACACAGACAGAGAGAGAGCAGGGGAGGGGCAGAGAGAGAGGGAAACACAGAATCTGAAGCAGGCTCCAGGCTCTGAGCTGTCAGCACAGAGCCCGATGTGGGGCTTGAACCCACAGACTGTGAGAACATGACTGGAGCTGAAGTCGGATGCTTACCTGACTGAGCCATCCAAGAGCCCCTGTTCTTTTAATATGTTGGTCTATTGTGTTTGCTGAATTTTTAAAGATTATTTTCATCAATATTGTGCAAGACTGACTTGTAGATTTTTTTTTAACTTCTTAAAAAATTTATTTCATTTTGAGAGAGAGAGTGAGTGCACAGTGGGGGCAGAGGGAGGAAGAGAGGGAATTTCAAGCAGGCTCCATGTTCAGTGCAGACCCTGACTTGGGGGAGCTCCATCCTGGGATCATGACCTCAGCTGAAATCAACAGTCAGACACTCAAATGACTGAGTCACCTAGGTGCCCCTCTTATTTTACTTTTTGATGTCAGGTTTTTATACCAATATTATATTGTCTCATGAATGTAACTGTTAATTATCCCTTCTATCTCCAAGGTCAAGAAGATTTTTAGTGGCATTAATATTACTTGCTCCTTAATAGTTAAGCAGAATTCATCCATGAAGCCATTAGAAGGCATTTAATTAAGAGGTAAGGATAGATAAATTCTTTGTATCAGTTTTATTCTTCTATTATTGTGTTTCGATTTTTCTAACTCCTTTAAAATCTGTATAGGGGCGCGTGGGTGGCTCAACTGGTTAAGCATCCTACTTCAGCTCAGGTCATGATCTCACAATTCATGGGTTCGAGCCCCATGTTTGGCTCTGTGCTGACAACTCAGAGCCTGGAGCCTATTTCAAATTCTGTGTCAAACCCCCCACCCCATCCCTCCCCCATTCACACTCTGTGTCTCTATCTCAAAAATAAACATGAAAAAAAAAATCTGTGTAAAATTTCCTAGAAAATTATATATTTCATCTAAAATTTCAAATGTGTAGCATAGATTTGTGCAAAGCTGTAGCATTCAATTTTGTCTGTATATAAATCATCTCCCAATTCTTTAATCTTTCAAAATTTTAATTTTGGATATTTCTGGCTTTCTTCCTTTCCCCACTTAAGACTAATGACTTTTACATTATCAAAGATAAAACTCTTAAATCTATCAGTTCAATTGATATTGAATTCAGAGACAGCATGACCAGGGGAGCGTCAGAGAGAGAGGGAGATACAGACTCTGAAATAGGCTCCAGGCTCTGAGCTGGCAGTCAGCACAGAGCCCGACGCAGGACTCGAACCCACGAACCGCGAGATCATGAACTAAGCGAAAGTCGGACACTTAACTGACTAAGCCACCCAGGCGCCCCTGTTTTTTCATTCTTGATAGATTTAAACTGGAAACATTCAAATTACGAATTTTCCTTCAGTATCCTTAATTGTACCTCATACATAGGTTATGACATGTTTTGCTTTTATTACCATTATTTAAAATTTTTCTAAAAGTTAGTTTTGACTTCTATGATCACAGAATTGTTCAAGAGATCATTTTCTAATTGTCAGTGTTACCGTTACACAAATAACTTCAATGTGTCTCTACATCTGCACTGTGATGTGACCCCAAGTCAGTCTGACGCCCCAGTCTGAGCTCTCAGCTATTACTGGGGTTTCCTACTGCCTCCTCTCTCGCCGTTTCTTTTGTTGTCAATCTTTTGCTTTATGGCTTGTATTTTATGACCTAATATATTTCAAATCTGTATTTAATATGCTTTGAAACGTCAATAATTATAAGACGCACTGTTATGTTCAAATGATCATGAAAGAATACACAGTGCCAATTATAACTGTAAGCCAGTTGATTAGAAGAAAAAATTCTAAGTCCAGAGATGTTAAAATGTAAAAAGAAATGATGTTTGCAACTGATGAAACACACTAGTATGCTGAAGCCATATTTTTCTATTTATATACTTCAAAAATAAAATTTGGTATTTGCCATTTGTACTCCCTGTGCTTCTAAGTTAAGCATTATCAATAAGGTCTTTCTGAATTTTCTCACTTACTTTGCAGAAGCTAGAACCCGCTTGAAATTGGGGATCTATGCATCAGTCTTTGACACTCAACTTTGATTTGGTTCAAATGTTATTAATATATAGAAAGTGGTCTCTGCAATAATTGGAATGGGGCTAGGGTCACTCCTATAGTTTTACTTATGGGTAAAGCTTACAACTTTATTTTGTCAATGTTTGGAGAGTGTTTTAGGGAGGCAATCTGCTCAAGTAGCCATTTTTCCCAGAAAATGTCACATAAATTTCAGATCACTTCACGTAAGAGTTGATGAAATCAAATTTAGGGATATCAAATAATAGGCCTTTGTAATTAATAATAATTTTATTTTTAGCTTGAACTTAGTATTCTAAGATAATTCATTAATTTAGTGCCTTTAAGAGATACGTAAACAAACTAAAAAGTTACCTTTAGCTTTTGTCTTGGTTCCAGTGGCACTGTCACTATTCCAAAACTTTTCTGAAAATCACGGTGGGAGTCACCTATCTTGATATTTGCATCTGACCTCTAAGAATATCCTGGCATTTTCTGTCAAATGAGCACCCAGCTGTTTCCAAAAGACTATTTCTGCCCTTTCTCAAAATGGAAGAGGCAGATAAAAAGATGAAGATATTAGAAGATAATGGAGACATTTTTTTAAATGATTATTTATTTTTCGGAGAGAGAGTATGCATGAGTGGGGGAGGGGCAGGAAAAGGCGGGGGGCAGAATATCTCCAGCAGGCTCTGCACTGACAGCAGGGACCCAATGTGTGGCTTCATCTCACGAACTGCGAGATCATGACCTGAATTGAAGTTGGAGGCTTAACCGACTGAGCCACCCAGGTGCCCCTAATGGAAACAGGTTTTTAAACTGAAGATGATTTTATATGATTAAAGAAGTCTAATGAAAAGCAAATAGGCCATATTAGGAGAAATGAATAAAGTACCAAGGGCAAGTAAGGATATAAGATATAAGCATAGAGTGGTTTAATTTTTTTAAACATGTTTCATAACTTAGATATCTATAGGAGGGTATACAGTAAGTAGTGCTAATCACTCTCTGAATATTTTTGAAACTTCTTTTAGAACAGCTTTCTTGGCCATTACTACATTGTTTTCAGTGGAAGCAACTTTTCATCACCTGAGTGATATTTTTCTTAATATTTAATTCAGACATTAGGGCAGTGATGATTTTGTTTTCCAGGGGACATTTGACAATGTCTGGAAACATTTTGGTTTTCACAATTCAGGCAGAAGGTAGGGTGGCATTTAATTGGTATAGGCCAGGGATGTTGCTAAACAACCCACAGTACACAGCCCCCACAACAAAGAATTATCCAGCCCTAATGTAAATAGTGCCATGACTGTGAATCCTTGCTTAAGAGCCAAGACTAAGGAATAAAGGGGTAGATTGCTTAAGTATGGTTTCTTGCAACTTACAGGCTTTTAACAAATATTTCTTGGATGAAGAAATAATTAAATTGAATGACACTCTTTGGGATAATAAATAACAATTATAAAACAAGAAGACCCATAAAATGGCTCTAAATATATTGCTTTGGGGAAAACTGTATTTCTTTCCAAGAAGACTATATCAAAGGACAAAATTTATTTAGAAATGTGTTATGACTGTTATAAAAACCACACACACACTCATACAACTCAAGACATAACTGAAAAAGTTATATTTCTTCATCTTATTTCCTTCAGAGTTTTATAAGAAAGCAAAAACAAACTACTGATGTAGCCATCATCTTCTGCTCATTTCGAAAATTGGTCTTTGCTTCCAAGAATATGGATGGAATGAATGTTTCTCCCCATAAGTCTTAAAAACTCTTCATGATAAAGTCTGAGAAAAAAAGATCTAAAGGAAAACAGAACCTATAAAAACCTCCATAAACTTGAAAAGTCATACCAGAGGGAAATTTTACCTTTATAACTCCCTTAATATATTATTTCACAATGAAGTTCCATTGAAAGCAACATATAACCTTAATTAAAGGGAAATAAAAAGGCAGAAAAAAATTCCTAAATTTCTCTATTTTGGTGAAACTATTCAAAGAAACTGAGCTGTCAATCCTGTCAGTGACAAATGTTAACACATTGTACACTGAAAAGACAAACTTGGGAACTGGAGATTTGACAGATTTGGGGGCCAAAAAATTCATGGCTATGGGAACACAGACAAGATGCTTAACCATAATGATCCTGAGTTCCTCCACTGTCAAGTGGGGATACTAACATCTATCTTCTCAAAGGTTGTATGCTATTACTATCACAAATCATAATAGAGACTAAAAGATCAGATAATTCAGACTACCTGATTTAGTTTCCTAAAGGCATTAAAAACACCACAGAATCATTTTTTAAGTACTGCAGTATAGAAAATCTAGTATAGAAAATACCTAGTATAGAAAACCTCAGTCTACACATACTTTTTCAGAATTGGCCTCATAGCTTCAAATAAGATTCACCAACAACTTTATAATGAATTTTGAACAATTATTTTGATGAGAAGCTCATTTATTTAAACTTTACTGCACATAACCTCCACCAATACTGAACCGTGAATTAAGAACAGAAGGATCAGGCTGTGCTCTTATCTAGATCTTTAGTGAGAATGAGGAATTAAATCCGGAGTAAATCTCTATCTATTCACAATTGCTTATTTCAGTGATGAATTACTCTTAAAAGGCATCTTCAGGACTTTTGGATTCCAAACATATCCCATACAGTTAAGTCAGCAATACTCCACATCATTACACTACATTCTTCCATGGAGAGGATATTTCATCTTTATAATCTTACCAAGCGGTACGGTGCATCACTGAGCACATAGTAGGTACTTAATAAATGTCTAATTAAATTAAAAGCAGTGAACCTCAAATTCTAGGAGCTCAAGTTATTCCAAAATTACACACATAAAAATAAAATAAATTGAACAATGAGAAGGAAATGTCATTGAATTAGAAGTGCATTACTATCAATTTATCTAAGACATTAGACTATGAAGCTACATTGCCACTTGATCAGGAACACATCACAGAGAAAATCGGTCATTCTGAAACTTGGGCCTGTAGTTCTCAATCTTATAAAGAAGCACTGTTACAGACCAGGGCATATAATTTTTCCTAACCCTTTCAGAAATCATCTTCATCTCACATTTAATGCATTCTCTTTCCATTAACACTTCAGAACCCACTTGAGAGTCTTGCTACATGGATGTCTAGAGCAAGATATGCAAGTGCTGAGGCCCTGGACCAAAATTTCCTTTTGACACTTTTCCTAAAGCCCAATTTAATTTACTTTCCACCATGTTGTCCAGAGAAACACCAGGTGTCAAAAAAAAAAANAAAAAAAAAAACAAAAAGAAAAAACAAAAAAAAAGAAAAAAACAAAAAACAAAAAACAAAAAAAAAAAAACAAAAACACTACGCTGATTCTGTAAAAGGTTGATGTTGCTCTTTCTCAGGATCTAGAGACAACAAAATCCTACCTCTGCCAGTTACGAGCTGTGTGATTCTGGGCAACTTAATTACGTTCTCTGCCCTTGAGTTTCCTCCCTATTAAAAGAGTAAAATACTACCAATCTCACAGGATTCTTAAATAACTAATATTTGTAAAGTGCTTAAAACAGTTTGTGTATACTATTAGTGTATAGTCTTTGTTAAATAAATAAGATCTATTTTGGTAGAAACAATCTCAGCAGGCTTATTTTGCAGGTACAGAAATATAAAGATTATTGTAAAAGTCATAAATTAAAACATTTAAACATAATTATGTTTTTACATTTGGCCGCATTTAAAAAGTTTTTGTTTTTTGTTTTTTTCAGGGTGCTTAGGTGGCTCAGTAGGTTAAGCGTCTGACTTAAGCTCAGCTCAGGATCTCACAGTGCATGAGTTCGAGCCCTGCATCAGGTTCTGTGCTGACAATTTGGAGCCTGGAGTCTGCTTCAGATTCTGTCTCCCTCTCTCTCTGCCCCTCCCCTACAGTGTTCTCTCTCTGCCTCTCTCTCTCTCTCTCACTCTCTCTGAAAATTAAATATATAAAAATTTTAAGACATTTTTTCTAAAATAGAAATGGAGACTTGAGTGTTATTCTGAGCTAACATCCAATTGTATCTCTTGTAGTGAAGAAAAAAAAACAAACCCAGAATCACAATAACAAAGTTAAGTATTTCTTGCTATATAACTTACCACCACCAATACATACAATATAGTAGCTATATACACTAAGTTAACACATTTAAGGAATTTAAATACCAGAAATATGCTTTCATTACTACAGGACCTAACTTCTCCATTAAACTTTCTATAAAAGACAAAGTCAAAAGAAAGAATCATATCAATAAAAGGAACACTTAGGTCCATTTATTTCAAATATTTTATACAATATTATATGCATAACACTCCAGCCCTAGGAATAAGTACATATTAAATGACCTCAAAGTCATGTCCAAATTTAAATTCATCACCCCTTCCTAAAACTGCCCTTTTTTACAGGCTATCTATCTTCTTGATATTATCACCTCTCAATTCCTGGCTCAAAGCTATCAGTCATTTGTAACTCTCCCCTTGCTCTAAACATCCACTCATTATCCACTTATATTGATTTTACCTCCAAAATATCTCTCTTAGTAATTCTCTCTTTATCTCTATTCTGTCAATTCAAATATTCTTTAATCTCAACTAGATGTACTAGGAGAAATTGCAGTTACTAATTTGTTTTCCTATCTATAATTTGTTCCATCTCCAATCCAATTTCCTGCAATCAAATTAATTTTCACACTTCCTTGTTCAAATTCCATCAGTGATTCTCCATTTTGCCTTAACTTGCTAGTTGGGATTTCCACAGTCTGGCCTCAACTATTGCCTTTTCCAATTCACATCGCCCTGCTTTCTTTATATATCTTAAGCTCAGGAAATATCACATTACTCATTATTTCCCATCCCCCACCCCTGCGCCACCAAACTTCTGAACTTTACTGCCTTTTGTTTTAAATAGGGTTACTTCTGTCTTAAAAGATCTTTCCTAAAAATTCTTCAAAACAACTTTCTTACTTTCTTCATAAAATCATTCCCAAACTTGCTCTCTCTGGGAACTCCTGCTTGGATGTCCACTGTGCTTTATCTCTATTACTCTAGAGCACTGATCATATTTTACACTGACCAGTCATTTAAGATACCTGTCTAGTGCTTTTCACATAGTAAGAGTTCAATGAACCCATTTGAATGACTGCTGACCGTAAGAACTATTTTTATATGAGGAAATGGAGATAAAAGATTTTTAAGCTACCACTCCAAGATCGCACTGAATGTTTTCTGGCAGGGGGAATAACCATATACCACACAATATTTTCCTTTCACCTAGACTATCTGTCAATCAATCAATCAATCTATCATGCATGTGTATATAAGCATATATACACATATACACATACTATATTAACTGTATGTATACACACACATACACACACACACACACACAAAACATACACACACATAGTACAGCAGAAAAGAATCTTGAAACCACTATGGTATCTAAAAAGAGTGCTGGACAAGGAATTGGGGGATCTGGGTTTTATTTTATTTTATTTTGTTTTCCTCTTAAGTAATTGTAATAAGCTTAGAAAAGTCACTAGAGGCCTCTGAAATTCATTTCCCTAACCTGTGTGGACTGAAGTATATTAGGCATCAGGGCAGACACTATAGTAATATGAAAAGACACAGGTTACTATGTTAGTAAAAACCATTACTGGTTTACTGCATTCTCAATGTTCAGCACAAAGCTAAAGTTGTCTTTTCTTTTCTCTGTTACCAGATTATGTAGTATACCAAACTGTTATATAATTTCTTGAATCCTCATCTTTTAGAAAAACACAGTTATGTTCTCTAACTCTAGATAGGAGTCTATCTCACGCCATCCTCTATTAATTTAAGTGACTGATATATGTGATTAGGCAACTATTTATAAAGTCAACTTACGATCATTTAGGTAACAGCTGACATAGAGGCAAATAATGTTTTTTCAATATTTTTTTTTCATCCATTCTCACCTTAGGTAACTTGAAACAATAATCTGCGGGAGGAAAGTTTAGATGCCTATTATTGTCTCTCAATTAACAAAACAATTTTATCATGGGAACACAGAATAAGTGTTAAACCAAACAGACCACTTAGACAACTAAATTAGTGGCTATATATAATATGAAAGTAGAATATTAAAATTTGCAAAAATGACTATGCTGTGCTACTAAAAATCTCCCTTGGTTTGGAGCATCTGCTTAAATCAATAATATATTCAACTTTCAAATCAGAGTTCTTTATCAATAGGGAGTACAGTGCTGTCTGAGAACATCTGGACAGGAGATTTCACCATGGATGAGGTCACTTCACTAGAAACTCTATCCAGTTATGGACGAGACACTGTAATTGTCACAGTTGCCATCTGGGAAGATGGCTAAGGACTCTGAGGAGAGATACGATGTCACTAGCATTCTTCTATATATTCACAAATTAAAAACTGTCATATGAGATTTCATAGTGTGAGACAGTGAAATAAAAGAAAAGTACATGATTGCCAACAGTGAAATTTGTTGTTTCACTTGTATTTAAGCCTATAAGGAAAATAATCCACAGCTCATATTATGAGACGTTGAAGTCTAACACCAGGGCATTAGGCTACAAATTATGTTCTAATCCTTTACCTTTTCAAGGTGAAAGACCTGTACTCTGAAAACTATAAAACACTGATGAAAAAAAATTGAAGACAACACAAAAAAATGGAAAGATATTCCATTTCATGGAATGTAAGAACAGATATTACTAAATGTCCATACTACCAAAGGAACCTACAGATTTAATGCAATCCTTCTCAAAATATCAACAGCATATTTCACAGAGCTAGAACAAATAATTCTAAAATTTGTATGGAACCACAAAAGATCCAGAATAGCCACAACAATCTTGAAAAAGAAGAACAAAATTGGAGGCATCACAATCCCGGATTTCAAGACATACTACAAAACTCCAGTAATCAAAACAGTATTGTAGTGGCAGAAAGGCAGACCACAGATCAATGGGACAAAACAGAGAGCCCAGAAATAAGCCCATGCTTATATGAGCTGATACAGCAGAAAGCATATGCGATAAGAAAGACAGTCTCTTCAACAAGTGATGTTGGAAAAACTGGACAGCTACATGCAAAAGAATGAAACTGGACCACTTTCTCAGGTCATACACAAAAATAAACTCAAAATGGATTAAAGACTTAAATATAAAGCATTCAGGTTTATAATTTTTTATTATATCAGATCTATAAAAATCCTAGAAGAGAGCACAGGCAGTAATTTCTCTGACATCAGCCATAGCAACATTTTCCTAGATATGTCTCCTGAGGCAAGAAAACAAAAGCAAAAATAAACTATTGAGACTATATCAAAGTAAAAACCTTCTGCACAGCAAAGAAAACAACCAACAAAACTAAAATTAAACCTACTGAATGTAAGAAGATATTTCTAAATGACATATTTGATAAAGAGTTAGTTTCTAAACTCTATAAAGAACTGATAAAGTCAACACCCAAAAAACAAAGAATCCAATTTAAAAATGGGCAGAAGACATGAACAGACATTTTTCCAAAGAAGACATACAGGTGGCCAACAGATACATCAAAAGGTGTCCAACATCACTCATCTTCAAGGAAACGCAAATCAAAACCACAATGAGACATTACCTCACACCTGTCAGAATGGCTAAAATCAAAAACACAAGAAACAACAAAGGTTGGCGAGGATGTAGAGAAAAAAGAACCCTCCTGCACTATTGGTAGAAATGCAAACTGGTGCAGCTACTGTGGAAAACGGAATGGAGGTTCCTCAAAAAATTAAAAATAGGATTACCATATGACCCGGTAATTGTACTACTGGGTATTGCAGTACTATCCAAAGAATACAAAGCACTAATTCAAAAATATATATGCAGCCTTATGTTTATAACAGCCAAATTATGGAAGCATCCCAAGTGTTCACCCATAGATGAATGGAAAAAAGAAAAAAAAAATATATATATATATACACACCACACACATAATGTACTATAGTATATAATATATATAAATGTATATAATATATACAATATATATATATAATGTAATATTACGCAGCCATAAAAAAGAATGAAATCTTGCTATCTGCAACAATATGTATGGATCTAGACAGTATAATGCTAAATGAATAAGTCAGTCAGAGAAAGACAAATCCCATATGATTTCATTCATATGTGGAATTTAAGAAACAAAACAAATGAACAAAGAAAAAAGGAGACAAACCAAAAAACAGACTCTTAACTACAGAGAACAAACTGATAGATACCGGCGGGGGTGGCAGGGGGCGCGCGAATAGGTGAAATAAGCGAAGGGGATTAAAGAGGACATGTATCACCATGAGCAGTGAGTAATGTATAGAATCATTAAATCACTGTATTGTACACCTGAAACCAATATAATACTGTATTTAAGTATGTTGGAATTAAAATAAAAAATAAAATAAACCCTTTACCTTTGCTATTTATGTTCCTAACTCCACTTTTGCAACTGTCTACCATCATTATCTTTCTTTCCTCTACTGCAGTTATTAGAGACAGAGTGATAAACTTTTAGAACAGATCCCTCCCAAGTAAGTTCTACAACTATGTTAACTCAAACATAAGTATTTAATAACTGAATAAGAACAATACAAGAAATACAAGGTGAACATTACTTCAGATTCAGGCCTTGATTGAAAACTATCTTAACTATTAGTATAATTTTTAATATGTTTTTATAGTTACTGTGCTGGATGACCTCTAAACATTATACACCTACCATAACAAATCATTTCAAATTAGACACCAAGTGATTCTTCATATGTGATTCCAGCGTACAGAGGAAGACACACAGGAATCTCAGGGTTGGAAGACACACAGTACTAGTCTAACTTATGTATGTATTACCTTTGTAATAGTCTAAGCTATGTATTATTACCTTTATAACATTCGATTAAAAATCATCCATTCTTTGTTCTAACACTGACCATAAATTAACTAGCTCATGCTCTATTTAATTTTTCTCTCTCTAACTTCTACTTGTTAGAGTCATTCAAAACACATCAAATCCATGTTCTATGCAACCAAGTTTTCCAGCATTTGGCTTTCCCATTTCTAGAAGAAGAGACAGAGAGCTATTTGGTATCCAAATTTTACTCTAAATAAAAGGAAGTAAATTAATGCTAAGAGTCAGTAACAATGCGCACAGCAGCCAGATATAAATTGCTTTCTTTCCATGACAGAATGTCTATCCTTTGGAAAAATAATAAATAGACAAAATGAGGTCTCCAGAAAACTGTGTCAGGCTCCTCAACATTCACATACCCTGTTAATGTAGACAGGATAAGAAGGAAAGAGGAAAAAGGAGCTAAACTCTAGTATTTGGATAACATCACTTTCTCCGAGTGCCTCCCAGGTTTTTGGATTAGAAGCCCTTAATAGGCCAAATCTGCTCAGTCTCCAAAGAGACATGGGAGACAACCTGCAAATTTACCAGAGGGCCGTGAAAGGCAAAGGCCATATTTGGTAGAGGGTTTAGGCCCATTAAAATTAATCATATGATTTCCACATGATTAAAAAAAAAAGCAGAAGATTTTTTAAAAATTTTTAATTTTTTAAAATTTATTTCTAAGAGAGAGAGAGAGAGAGGCAGCGTGAGCAGAGGAGGGTCAGAGAGAGAGGGAGATACAGAATCTGAAACAGGCTCCAGGCTCTGAGCTAGCTTTCAGCACAGAGCCTGACTTAGGGCTCGAACCCACGAACTATGAGATCATGACCTGAGCCTAAGTCAGCCACTCTACTGACTGAGCCACCCAGGCGCCCCAGAAAAAAGCAGAAGATTTTAACAGTGGGAGAGGTTACTTGTTAACTCATGGCAAAACAGAATCAAGGTGAGTCACAGACAGTTTTCCATAAACACATTATAGTTTAGTAGTCTTTGATAGTAGTAGCTTTTCATCAAAAGCAGATCAAATGCTATATAACATAATTAGAGGAAATCACTGAATCAGACGACTGTCCCTGGACAGTCCTTGTAATTTGCTACAGTTAGCATCAGTAATACAATTGTGCTAGGTGTAGCAAGCTTCACTCAATACCATAAAATAGGTATCATCAGGTCTAATCATAGCCATATTATTTGCAGTAGTCTGGGGCCATGAGCTAACTTCAGAGCTGAACTAGGACTGGAGTTTTAAGCATTATTACTGAAACTCAACATGCTATAAAGCTTATGCTCATTAGACTCAGTCCTTGCCCTACACCTGGGAGCCAGGTTCCACCAGGAAGGTAAAGAGATAAACAAAAAACACTGGAAGGATCCCTATGGGCCACTGTTAAAGGAAAGGGAAACCCTAAAGAAAGAGCACAATTAAATGTCCCCTTGGGAACTGACATCTCAGATATCCTTTACCACCTACGAGGTAGCAAATCAATACTTTTCCTTTAATAATGAAATAACTGATGTCTCTTGTATATATTTCAGAAGGATTTTCAAGTTTTAATGATAATAATACCTATACAAAAGATTTAACATTATCTGTTATAAATATTATAGCTGGTATTTATTAAATGCTTACTACATGGTAGGGTACGTTATTATTTACTACATATAAAGGTTCATGGTTTTAGGATAATCTGAATAACTCACTTCTTGAAATAAAAATCTTCTAGGCTTACAGCTGTTAATGAAAAAATAACTGTGATCTAGAGAACTCTAACTTTATGTAAATATTTAAGATTTACCCTTATAATCTCTTTTCCTCTCCAACCTACCAGTTAATATCATGAATGCTTCAAGTTACCTGCAATGTTTTAACCATTAAACAAAGTATATTGAAGCTATATAATTAAAGAATGTAGGCTTCTAAGGAGCAGAGATCACATAACACCAACACTAGAGAAAGGACAATTCCAACCTGCTAAGGAAGAAAATAGAAGGAATGGAAAACAGAAGTGTGGCACAGAGAAGTAGAACAGAAAACGGTAATGTGAAAAACTTGTCCCGACCAATATTTCAATCCCTTAGGGGGAAAAAATGGTTTAATTTTGAAAAATTATACCATAAAAGAAATTTATACCTCTCAAAGGGTAATAAGCACCATTGAGACACCATTAAGAGAGTGAAAAGGCAAGCCATTTTCTAGGGAGCAAATGTTTGTGATACGTATATCCTATAATGGACTAATAATCAGCAGAATAGTTCTCAAAGTGTAGTCTGCAGGTGCCTCAGGGTCTTCTGGACACCCCTTAAGGTGTCCACAAAGTCAAAACAATTTTCATAACAACACTAAGATATTATATGTCTTTTTTCACTGTGTTGACATTTGCATGGATGACATTGCCCTTGTGCTGACATTTGCAAAAGCAATGATTGGCAAAACCACTGGTACCTTAGCATGAATTAACCCTATGGTACCAAACAGCACTAGTAATCTTCGTATTCTTCAACACCATGTACTCACAATAAAACAAATGCCAGTTTCATAAGAATGTCTTTGAGGAAGGAGTGAAAAGTATTAATTTCATTAAATTCCAACTCTTCAGCATGACTTTCTTATATTCTGTGTGACAAATCGGGATGTATGCATAAAACATTTCTGTTGCATAGCGAAATATAACTGTCTCAAGGAAAAGCATTTGTGTAACTGTTTGGGTGCAAGCTGAACTAGCCCTTTTTTCATAGAACACCCTTTTCACTTGAAAAACCAGCTGACAGACAAATTATGGTTATTCAGACTTGGGTTTTTGGTAGGCATTTTCTTAAAAATGATTGAAATGAGCCTGCCACTTTAAAGAAAACATCTGACAATATTAGTTGTCAATGACACAAGTCAAGCCTAGAAGCAAAAATATGAATTTTGAAAAACAAGTATCTGCCACCATGATAGAGCTTCCCAATACTTAAAAGACTTTATTTTTTTTTAATGTCCATTTATTTTGAGAGAGAGAATGCTAGAGGGGGAGAAGGGCAGACTGAGAGGGAGAAAGAATCCCAAGCAGGCTCCATGCTCAGTGTGGAGCCCAACGTGGGGCTCAATCCCACAACTGTGAGATCATGACCTGAGCTAAAATCAAGAGTCAGACGTTTACCTGACTGAGCCACCCAGGTCCCCGGTTAAAAGACTTTTTGGAAGGAGACTGGTGGTAATATTATTGAGTGTAGATTGTGTTTTCCTGATATTATATAATAAAATATGCCAACATTGGGAAGATCTGAATAACTGAGTAAGTCAACATTTTCTAAACAATATATGCATAATTCTACAAAATCACACAAAGGTAAAAGATCTATTCAAACCATAAAATGGACCAATGAACTTGAAGGTAACAGAATATAAAAAATTCATTGATAAGGTTTCAGAGTTCACATTACAACTAACCTTTATGAAACTGTCACATGTCAAGTTTTACTGTAATATCAAAGAATATCAACAATAATCAAAAAGAGTATTAAGGTACACCTCTTTTATGCAACATACCTGTGGGACCAGATTTTCTCATATACTTTAATTTTTTTTTAATGTTTTATTTATTTCTGAGAGAGAGAGAGAGAGAGAGAGAGAGAGAGACAGTGTGAGTGGGGGAAGGGTCAGAGAGAGAGGGAGACACAGAATCTGAAACAGGCTCCAGGCTCTGAGCTGGCTGTCAGCACAGAACCCGACGCGGGGCTCGAACCCACGAACCGTGAGATCATGACCTGAGCTGAAGTCTGATGCTTAACCGACTGAGGCACCCAGGTGCCCCTCATATACTTTAAACAAAACAATTGATCACAACAGACTGTTTCAAAAGCAGATTTGAGATATGTGACTTTCTTCTATTAAGCCAGACACTTAAGCTGTATAAATATAGCATAAAATAATGCCATTCTTCTCACTAAATTTCTTTTGTTTAGGAAAACATAATTTTTCTTGAAAAATATATTATTCAGGTTAAAAAATAATGAGTATATTATCATTATTTTAATATAAATAAATATTTTTATGTGGTGCCTGGGTAGCCCAGTTGGTTAAGTGTCCGACTACAGCTCAGGCCATGATCTCATGGTTTGTGGGTTTGAGCCCTGCACTGGTCTCTGTGAAGACAGCTCAGAGACTGGAGCCTACTTTAGATTCTGTGTTTCCCTCTCTCTCTGCCCTACCCCACTCATGCCCTCCCTCTATCTCTTTCTCTCTCAAAAATAAACATTAAAAACATTTTAATAAAATAAAAAATAATAAATATTTTAAAGTTTCTATCTCAATTTCAAATATGATAAATATTAATAGCTACAAAGAGCATAAACAAAAGACCTCTGAATTCCTCAATTACTTTTAATAGTGTAAAGAGTCTGAAGACCACAATGTTATAGCATAGCTATATGAGCTTCCTATTGTTCTTGTAACAAATTACCCTAAAGTTAGTGACTTAATACAGATTTATTATCTTACAGCTGTGGTGGGCAGGAGTCCAAAATAGGTCTTAAAAAAACCAAGGCAACTTTCCTTATAAAGGCTCTAGGTAAAAATCTGTTCCTTGCTTTTTTTTTTTTCAACTTCTAGAGGCTTCCCACATTCATTGGCTCCTGGCTACACCAATCTGACTTTTGCTTCCATCATTACATCTCACATTTTTTCTGTGACACTCCTAGCTCCCTTTTATAAGGACCGTTGAGATTACATTGAGTAACCTGTATACTTCTACATGCAATGGATAGACCTGATGATTGTAATACTGAACCTAAGAAATGACACAAAAGAATAATACTGTATCATTCCACCAACCAAGAAAAACCAAGCTATAGTACGAAAAGTATGGATAATGACTACCCTCAGGAAGAAAGGTACAGATTTGATGGGGAACTTGGAAATGTTCTGTCTCCTGACCTTCATGCTGAAAACACAGGACTATCTACTTTGTGAACATTCTTCAAATTATAGAATTTGTTTACTTTTCTATGTTTGTTATTCCTCAATTTAAAAAAGAAACAGCAAATGAAGTTATTCCCTTCTCTAAAAGATGGACTATTTTTAAATACCACATTTTTCCAGGGGACTCCTAACCAAAACAATAAGCCACAGGGGTCACCATATCTGTTTTACAACAGCAGAAATACAGATATGGTCAACCTGGCACCAAAAATATAGTTCCAGAGACTTCTTAAACTGCAGAGTTTGGACCAATTTGTCTATTGAAAGATAGTCTCCCATTTTCAGGTCCTTGTCACTTCTTGACCCTAACTCTATCTTCCAAAGGAGTAATCAAGCTACACAATTATTAAAGGAAACTTAAAAACAAAAAGTAGCAATCTACCAAAACAGAAAAAACATGCATATACAAACACAGAACTTAAAACTTCTTTGCTTCGTTAGTTGGACAATCACTGTAAGTATTGACAAAAGTCTCCATCCTGGAACATGTTAAGGATAGTAAGTCATTCATCTGCAGGAACACTGTGAAGGCAAATTACCCTAAATGAAATAAAAATAACAAGTGTATGTTCTACACAGAAACTCTCTTTAAAAATATCAGGGAGGCATTTCAAGGTAGAAAATTCATTTTTTGGCTGTGTGTGTGTGTGTGTGTGTGTGTGTGTGTGTGTACACATGAGAGAGAGAGAGAGACTCTAATCACTTTTTAAGAAAGTAGTTTTTTCCTGTTTAGGGTCTGGACCTCATCTACAGCCAGGGAGCTAAAGAGCAACAAGCCTGTAGCTGCTAATTCAAAGGAGGAGTCGTCCCTGGGGGCAAGTATGCACTGTGTCTGATTCCCAATAATGTGTGTTATTTGTTTGTGGAGAAGTTCAAGCACTTACTAAGCCATATTAAAAGGGTGGCTATAAACCACCATGAAAGTATTGCAGAACAGTGGCATGTCCCAGATTCCTGTTCATTTAACTGTGAACTCCTCACCCTACAACATGTGCGCTAAATGTGCTAGAGGATCTTGGCACCAATGGCAGGCTCAAATTTGCCATCGTGTCACAGAAGTAAAAAGGTAGTTTGGAATGACCTAACTGCAATATTCCCAGCTAGCAATTATTTTCTTTCTTGGGAACTTGGATAAATGACCTTTGCAGTGTTTTCCCAACTTCATTCTCTGTGAGATGGAATTGCAAAGCAAAATAAGTTTATATTAAAGAGTTGTAATAGAAAAGATGTCATGTGATGGAAAACAGTCATCTGAGTTGGAAGTTACTTTCCATGCAGGATGTTGCTATTAGACACATCCAACCTCATCATGACATTCACTGGATACCTACTCAGTGTTGGAGGATATATTAAAAAGTGTTAATACATTTTCTTCAAAGAACTTGTAACCTGAGAGATGAAAAAAGGAATATATTCTTTAAAAAAAAAAAAAAAAAAAAGCAGGGCAACTGGGTGGTTCAGTAGGTTAAGTGTCTGACTTCGGCTCAGGTCATAATCTCCTGGTTCATGAGTATGAGCCCTGTGTTGAGCTCACAGACAGCTCAGAGCCTCAAGCTTACTTCAGAATCTGTGACTCCCTCTCTCTCTCTGCCCCTCCCCTGCTTATGCTCTGTCCTTTTAAAAAAAACTTTTCTGAGTGTTATGTAGAAACTAATTTGACAATAAACTATTTGTAAAAAAAAAAAATAAAATAAAATAAAATAAAATAAAAAAAAACTTTTCTTAATTAAAATTTTTTTAATTAAATTAAAAAAATTTTTAAACCTGAATAGACAATAATTTAAAATAACATACCTTAAGTTTTAAATAGAGAATGAAGTCAATAAGATCTATATGAGTTTACAAGAAAGTCAAATCCTTGGGATATGACTTGCGGGGGGGATGGGAGGGTCAGTCCAGAAAGACTTCACTGGGAAAACAGGCTTTGAATTGTATTTTAAAGGAAGGAAAGATTTGAAAATTCCTTCCAAGGAGAAAGAAAACCATGAACAAAAGTTTACAACCAGAAATAAGCATAGAATGTTTGGTAACAATGAACAGATCTACTCGGCTGAAATCAAAGGTGTAGAGGAATTACAGAGAATATATATGTTAAGTGAGTAAGAGTTATACTAGAAAAAAGACAAATCATTAAAAATGTCTAAGCGAGGGCATAAAAGACACACCAGTGTTTTTGAAATACACATCTGAAAATAAATGGACATAAAGAGAGACTCTGCATTATGATCTTCCTTTAATGACCATACACTCTACTTGTCCTCAATGGGAATTTATTATTCCTGATCTAATCTTTTTTTTTTTAATGTTTATTTATTTTTGAGAGAGAGAAAAAGAGACAGAGTGCAAGCAGGAGAGGGGAAGAGAGAAGGAGACACAGAATCTGAAGCAGTCTCCAGGCTCCAAGCTGTCAGCACAGAGCCCAATGCAGGGCTCCAGCCCACGAACTGTGAGATCATGACCTGAGTGAGCTGAAGTCAGACACTTACTGGACTGAGTCACCCACACACCCAGTTCCTTAACTAACCCTGATCATGTTTCTCAGTCCCCTTACCTAGAACTTTGCTCGGACACCTCAACTTGACAGAATCTCTACAAATTCCAAGCCTATTCCTTTAGTTTTTGAAGTTTTAGGGAAAAAGGCAACTAGTTTACTAGAGCAAAGAGATCTTGGGCGTCAGTATGAGAGGCCTCAATCTCAATGTCTATTATACCACATCTTGTCTTGTATGATCTTGGACAATAATTTACCTACCTTTGCCTAAATTTAATCTGTAAAAGGGGTTACTCTGAAGAATGGAATGAACTAAATGAAGGAGTTGAAATCTTTCACTATTGTAACTTATGAGCAAAGGCCACGTCTGGCCTGGAAGAAGTCACAAAAATCTAAAAATTTTTTAATAAAGCAAATGCTTAAATATTTTAAAAATGCCAATAACAAAGAAATGATAAAGTGGCAATTTTGAATAAGATTAGGAAGCCACACCACAAACACAATTATGTTTTGCATATTTCCTGACTGAACGTCTTCCCCACTAACATGTTTTTGCAGTTTTCATGTTCATAAAATTTCCATTCTGGTTTTTTATTTAATATTACATTATATATACTTTGTAATACAGTGTTATGACTTGATGTTCATAAAATTAGTTTTAACAAACACATAATAGTTCCTTGATCAATAGTATTATCGTTCATATAGCCATTTACCTATTATTACAGGTAGGGTTGTTTTTAATTATTTGATCTTCTTATAAGCAATGCTGAAGTAATTGTTTTGTCCTCAGAGAATACCCAGCTTCTCACTACTCCAGCAACAATGAGAAAGACTCCAGGCTGCCTTCTTCCCATTTTATAAAAGCATCTGAGACATTAAAGTGACCAGACAGAGCTTGTCCAAGATGTTCTCACCGGTATCTCTGTCTCTAAACAGTGTATCATAAGGGAGAGTTGGAGCATTTTGTGCTCCTTTAAGCCCTCGATTCTCCTTATTTCCTGCCTTATCTCAGCATCAAAAACAAGATTAAAAGTAAAAGTTTCTTAGCATTTAAACATTCTTAATCTTTTATTTAATAATTATAAGAGCAGGAGACAATATAAAGACCAGAATCATTAACAAGGCAAAGGACTGCTGGCTGATGCTACCAGAAAGAATGGCTGTGGCTGCTGGCAACAGTTTTCTGGAGGAAAAGTGCTAAGTAATAGCTCAACACACAAAGATTTCTCTAAAGAAATACAAAACTCCTGAAGGATGTAAGTCACTAATTAAACTTACAACCTCAATACCACACTAATAAGGATCTAATCTATTGATTTTGAAGTACTCTATGTAGCTCAAACAATCAAAATCTTCACAGCATATAAACAGGGAATACTGATTTCTCAGTAGGCAGAAAGATTATCAGCAAATCTAGAATTTGTTGTATCGCAGGGGGAAAAACACACAAAAAAATTCCTTGGACAACTCACTGGCTCTACCTATATAATTAATCTGAACAAGAATTTGATAGATATCCTGAAGGCTTTGATGCCTCTGGTTCCTTAAGAACACCTGAAATGTCCTTATAGGCATACCTCATTTTATTGTACTTCATTTTATTTTGCTTTGCAGATATTTTGGTTTTTATACATTGAAGGGTCAAGGTGATAGAGGGAATGACTGCAGATGTAGTGGGAAGAACAAGAGAACTAGAATTACAAGTGGAGCCTGAAGATGTGATTGAATCACTGCGATCCCAGGATACAACTTGAACCAGTGAGGAGTCATTTCTTATGGATGGATAAAGAAAGTGGTTTCTTGAGATGGAATCTACTCTTGGTGAAGACGCTGTGAGGACTGTTGGAAAGATACCAAGTGACTTGGTAGAACACCACATAAACAGTTGACAAAGCAGTGGCATGGCTGGACAGGACTGATTCCAGTCTTGAAAGAAGTTCTAATGGGGCGCCTGGGTGGCTTAGTCGGTTAAGGGTCCGACTTTCACTTAGGTCATGATCTCGCGGTTCTTGGGTTCGAGCCCCGTGTCGGGCTCTGTGCTGACTGCCAGCTCAGAGCCTGGAGCCTATTTCGGAGTCTGTATCTCCCTCTCTCTCTGACCCTCCCCTGCTCACGCTGTCTCTCTCTCTCTCTCCTAGAAATAAATAAAAATATTAAAAAAAAGAAGTTCTAATGCAGGTAAAACGTTATCAAATGGCATCACATGCTACAGAGAAATCATTCTTGGAAAGAAGAGTCAATCAGTACAGCAAATTTCATTGTCTTTTTAAAAAGAATTTTTAAATGTTTATATTTGAGAGAGAGAGTTGAAGAGAAAAAAAGAGAGAGAGTGCACAAGCAGGGGAAGGGGCTAAAAGCTCAGAAATGATGGTTAGCATTTTTTAGCAATAAGGCATTTTTCAATTAAGTATATAGGATTTTTAAACATAATGCTACTGAATGCTTAATAGACTACAGTATAGTGTAAACATAAGTTACATGAATGGAGAAAACCAAAAACACTCATTTGACTTGCTTTATTGCAATATTCAAATAACTGCTGTGGTCTGGAACCAAACCCACACTATCTGAGGCCACGCCTATATTTTGTCCAAGCGAAAACCACAGAGCTCGAGCTGATTTAGAGAATCATTATTACCACTAGACAGGAGAACTTCCACATGAGATGTCAGCTAAGGGAACTAGGTTAGGTTAGAAATAAGCAACCCACTTAACTAGTATCCTTCTCAGCAGAGTTTCCATTTTCTGGACATATTATCACAATTTACCTCTCCTACTGGGAACTGTTCTGGTTATAATGAATGCAATTTAACACACTAACAAAAAATACTAAGTACGAATCTCACAGAGGATAGGCATTTAAATGATGGGTCTATGAAACAAAGCCTCGTGTTCCCCCTGCATAGTTTAGAGGTAGCAGAGCCACATGAGACGAGAACATGGGCTTTGGAGGCAACTCACAGCCCAGATGCACTAGTCTTAGATCATTAATTTTTTACATGTTAGTAAGCCTCTCCATGCTTTACTTTTCTCATTTGTAAAATGAGATGATAACACCTTTTTGCAAATCTGTTGCAAGGAATAAATGAGAACATATATATGAGAAAATAACGTATATATTCTCATTTATTCCTTGCAACAATATTCACACACACACACACACACACACACACACACACACACAGTGAGAGAGCACCAAACACAGTACCTGTGGTACATGGTATGCACTCAAAAAATAGTAGCTATTATCAAATATGGAGAGACAGTTTTATACAGTGGAGAAGAATGGCCCAGAGTAAAAAAACAAAAACAAAAAACCTAGGATCTTTCCCACTATTGATTCATTTTCTGACCCTGAGCAAGACCACTTAAGCCCTCAATTTTCATATTTGTCAAATGGGGAACATAATAACTGCTTATATATCGTAGAGGTTCTTTAAAAAACCAAATGAAATAATGAAAATATATAAAGGAAGTTTCAATACTATAATAATTTGAATATTATAAAGTGAAACATAAATGCAAGTTATTTTTAAAACTGTCACTTTAAAAACTATGATCATTTTTATTTGGGCATATTTAAGGGAATCTGAAACACCAATTTAGAATTTTAACCCAATCAGGGGTGCCTGGGTGGCTTGGTCACTTGAGCATCTGACTCTCGACTTCAGCTCAGGTCATGATCCCAGGGTCATGGGATGGAGCCCTTTGTCAGACTCGGGGCTGAGCATGGAGCCTGCTTGAGATTCTCTCTCTCTCTTCCCCACTCTGCTTCTTTCTCCACTGCAGTGCATGTTCTCTCTCCCTCTATAAAATAAAACTAAAAAAAAAAAAAAAAAAAAATTCTAACCCAAACTTTTGGTCCTTGTTTCAGAACAATACTTTGTGACTTCTTTTTAATTAATTAAAAGATTACTTTTAATGATATACATGATCCAAAATGGTTTTCAATCCCTAACCAGGAATTCACTTAATTTATTATACAATATAAATAAACTCCACAAACACTTACTGTGCATCACTTTATGCAAGGAAGTGCACGGTGCACACAGACAGCGATGAATCAAACAAGGTCTCTGGGCAGCCACAGTTTACAGTTCTATGGCTGACAATCAATTTAGTAGGCACAATGGTACAGTGGAATTGTTTTAAAGTCAAATAAATCTGTTTAAATCCTGCCCCTGCTGCCTGTTTGTTATAGCTCTCACAAAGTACATAACTTCCCTGAGTTCACACTGTCATCACTAAAACTGTGATCATACTCATCTGACTGAGGTATTTTGAGTCTTCACTAATTGGGATGACGTGTAACACATGTGAAGCATCTGGAAGACAGTAGGTACTTCTAACTTACCACACTCCCCTTTCCTGAAATAAGCACACAGATCAGTGACACATCCTACCCAAGACAGAACTAGGTTAGTGCCATATAATGAGTGCCAAACAAAAGAGAAAGATGGCATATCTGGTTAGGAAAACAGGAGAAGGCTTCATGGAAGGATTTGAAATGAGTGTTGGAAGGATGGGTAAGATTTCAATACACATAGTTAAAGTACACAACAAGGTATGAACAACACCAAGGGTAGAAAATAGTTTGATGTGCCTAACAAAGACCATTACTTCAGTTTGAAAGGAGTATCTTAGGCAAATAGAAAATTGAGAGACAAGGACAAAACGGTAGTTAGGAGGTCATATTATGGAAAGTCTTAATGGTCACAGAGAAGATTTTCTACTTCATGGGAGGCACTGACGGTTTCTACTAACTCGCAGTATCAGTTGGTTAGTCCTGAGATGACAGCAGTTCCCAGCATTAAATGCAGGGCTAAGAGAAATGTTTTAAAAGGGTTTTAGGCAGGAAACATTTCAGGAACCTTTATATAGAAAATGACCTTCCCTTGAAGATGGCCCATCAAATAACTGCCCAGGAAGAAATGTCAAGAACAGGTAAAAACTAAGAAACTAAGGCAAACCAAAATGGGTTAAGGGAGATCTTGACCCAGGTCATATAAATTAACATTAAGAACAGAGAGAGAAAACAAAGTCAGGATTCCCTCCTCTGGGTCTGTTACTTGAGACAGCATTTCCTCTCTCTCATGCATTTCTGAGAGATAATTATTAGGATAACAAGGATAAATTCTCAAAAGTATGCTCTTATGCTGAGCATGCAAACTGGGTAGCTGTGCCTGCAATTCTAAATCATACAACTGGAGCCTGCCAACATGCTTGTGTGCTTACCTCATCTCTTAAAGGCCGCGGCAACAATTTTGAATTCTAACTATGGAAAACCTTATTATTACAATCATTTCTGGGTGACTCATGAAAATAGGTAGGCCACCTTGGGCATCAAAACTTCAAGAGGGAAACACTTGCAAATCTCAACAATATCCCACCCCCAACCATTCAGTGTCCGATGAATTAAAATCTAAGACATCCACTCCCACTCAAACTCTCTCCTTCCCTCTCTCTTCTCCCTCCCTCTCTCTCTCTCACTCTCACACACACAAACCTACACACTGCCCTATGCTTGGGATTATGTTGCTTATGTGGTGACAAAACATCTCTGAGAACTAAGAAAACCTGGAGAATTCAAAATGTAACAGAACAATACAGTCTTTGGCTTTTTCTTTACAGTTCTTTCCATACACATATTTCCTATTATTCAGTCACTCGTTGAGAAGAGAGTCACTCTTCCTAGGGAATCAAAAATATGAAAAGAAATATTAATTAAAAGACAAATGATTTTGCTTTTTTTCCCCCCCTCAGAAATAGCTCTTTCCTTTCTCATCTTTCACTATTAGCGCAGAAGAGCAAACCTCAGGCACGGTTCTGTTTGGCTAATACATTTTACAAATAGGAGGTTCCAAGCAGATGTTATCTAGCATGCGGGCGAGCATAAACGCAAGTGCTGGGTGGTCTATTCTACTCTGTGTAAAACCAGAAGAAGGAATAGTTTTAGAAGCCATAGTAATATGATTCTAGAGAATACAATGGTGAATGCAAATACTTTCTGCAATAGTGGCTTGAGAAAGAAAATCTCTATACCAGACTGCACAACACATGGTATTTGCAGAAGTAATATTGAGAATTTAGGGCTATTAGTTGCCTCTGACTTTGATATGAATACCACGATCATCCTGATCCACACTGAGAGGTTACAGTATTTAGGTAGCAATGACAGCTCAGAATAAACAACATAAAAGGAAAAATCCTCGACAAATTATTTACAATACAGACCTGCAAGAAAGGTCACAGCTCTATTGATAGAAAAAGCATGTACTTTGTGTTAGACAACCATGAGTCTGATTAACGGTACTACTTCTAAATGGCCTGGACATTCAAGTAAGTATGGAGCTGATACATAATAACTACTGAATATATAGGAACTCTGTATTACATGATATGTGTAAACAGTCATGCTCATTAGGGTATCATTTTATTTTTTAAGAACAGAGAAAAAGCAAGGAAGATGAATATAGGGAACACCTGTTTAGGATGGCTTCGACTTTGAACTACTACCTTTTATTTTTCATGATATTCGAAAATCTTACTTATTCAAGTAACTGTACAATGCTGGGGGAGACATTATGGCCAAAATGCTATTAGCCATTTTCCTTTCAAAAACTGAAACACATTTGTAAACACCTTTCTTCAATAAAAGTGTTTTTTAACATAAATTATCAAAAGACAGAATAATCTTGAAACAGAGAATAATAATTCTAAAGTCACTTTCCCCGACTCACGATTATAAAAGTAGGAAATGTTTCATGACAGAAAAAATATTTTTAAACACAGATAAACAAAAATCAAAAATTAAAGGCTATATAGAGATTAGTATAGTTAAACCAGGGAGTGAAAAATTCTGTATTTTTTTTTACTGTATATAGTATAAATGATTAATGTGCCTGTATCTATATTAATAAAAGTGAGATCATATGTAAAACAATTTTGCAATTCACTTGTAATAAAAAAATAATTAACATATTTTAAACCAATAAATATCTATCTCCATTAATTTAGTGAATGACTGACATCACATTTTGTGAATATATAATAATTTATTGAGCTAACACATCTATTGCTGGCTTTTATCTTATTCTCAACTCCACTATGCAAAAGACAATGCTATGTTGAACATACTTACATCTGAATTGTACAATATACCCATGATTATTTCATTAAGTTAGACTGCTAAAAGTGGGATTGGATTGCAAGGTCAAAGGTAAGCAAATTTTAAGAGATTTTTGAGGCATATTGAAAAACTGACCACCAAGAAGGATGTACCAATTTACATACCTTCCAGCAATGTATCAGAATACTATTTTTGGAAATGTTTCTCATAAATATTGAACATTATCATTTTCTTATTTACTTTTGGCAAGTTTATAGGCAAAAATATCCTACAACATTAATATGTATGTCTTATTACTAGAGTTGCATATTTTGTTCATGTTATTATTAGTCTTGTATTTTTCTTCTTTTCTGACTGTCTAAAATACATTTACAAATTTTCCCAAATTGTGTGTTATTTTCTTACTAAATTTGAAATAATGTGTTATATTGTTATTTATTACAGCTATTAACCTTTTGGAATACTTGTTAATTACTTTTTTTGATATGCTTACATTCTATTTTCTTTATTAATTCTTTTTAGGTATCTTATAAAACATTTATTTTTATTTTTTTTATTTACATCCAAGTTAGTTAGCATATAGCATAATACTGATTTCAGGAGTAGAATCCAGTGATTCATCCCCTATATATAACACCCAGTGCTCATCCCAACAAGAGCCCTCCTTAATGCCCCTTGCCCATTTAGCCCACCCCCCCCACCCAACACCCCTCCAGGAACCCTCAGTTTGTTCTCTATATTTAAGAGTCTCTTTATGTTTTGTCCCCCTCCTTGTTTTGCATTATTTTTCTTTCCCTTCCCTTATGTTCATCTGTTTTCTTACAAAACATTTTATGCAGCCAAATTATAAAACTTTTCCTTAATGATTTCACTCTTTGGTGTCACCCTTATTTTATTTTATTTTATTTATTTATTTTTTGAGAGAGAGTACGTACATGCAAGTGGAGGGAGAGTGGCAGAGAGAGAAACAGACAGACAGAAAAGGGGAGAGAAAGGGGAGAGAGAGAATCTTAAGCAGGCTCCATGCTCATCACAGAGCCAGACACAGGGCTCCATCTCACAAACTTTGAGATCATCTGAGCCGAAATCAAGAGTTGGACACTTAACCGACTAAGCCACCCAGAAGCCCCCGGTGTCATCCTTATGATGGTGACTCACTTAGAGATTATAGAAATATTTGCTAATATTTTAAAAAAAGAAATATTTCCTAATATTTTTATTGGTTCTCCCATAATTTCTTTCTTTTTAAAAATGTAAACATGTAATTAACTATGAAAGAAAAAAGTAAATCATTTGGTTGTACAACCGAAACAATAAAAAAATGTAAAAATGCATTTGATGTAGAATTTATTTTGATATGTGAAGTTTAGACTTAACATCTTTTTATCCAAATTAGCAGATAGTAGTGGCAACAGCAATTGCTAAATGCCACCTTTATCATATGCTAAATTCTTACATGTACCTTGAACTATTTATAGATTTTATGTTCTCTTCCTTTAATCTATCAGTCTATTCCAATGTGAGAAGGGTATTTAAGTTACTTTCAGTTTATAATTAACACTTCTAGGAAAAGCCCACACTCAATTTACTTGTTCATATTTTTTGGCAAATACTGTCCACTTCTGTCTCCAAATAAATTCTAGAATTATTTTCTTAAGATAATCCACCACCACTAAATTCACATGATTGCAATTTGATTAATTTTAGAAAAATTATCTGCAATATGAAGCATTCCCACCTAAAATCGTGCATATATTTGTACATAATAAAGTCTTTCTTAATTACTCTGTGAAATGTTCTTCACATTAGTCCTACATATAATTTGTTAAGTATACTTATAGAGATCTTATAATCCAATAATGAATACAGTATTTTTTTTGAAATATATTTTCTATGAGGGTATTGCTAATACAGGAAAAGCTGATTTGTTTTCTGAGTGGACCATCTAACCAACTAAAGTCTGACTAGTCCTAATTATTTTTTAATTCATTTGGGGGGGGTGGGATGGTTATCCAACCACACAGTAATAATCTATGAACAATGATAATATTTATTATTTATTTCTTTTTTTTTAACCTTACTTATTTGGTAAAACTTCCAAAGTGGTAGTAAGAAGCATTTTCACCATTCTTCTTCTTCTTCTTTTTTTTTTAATGTTTATTTATTTTTGAGAGAGAGAGCACACATGAGCGGCCAAGGGGCAGAGAGAGAGAGGGAGACACAGAATCCAGGCAGGCTCAGGACAGAGCCTGATGCGGGGCTGGAATTCATGAACTGTGAGATCATGACTTGAGCTGAAGTCAGTTGCTTAACCAACTGAGCCACCAGGCACCCCACCATACTGCTGATGTAAATGCAAATAAATGCTTTTTAGTGTTCTTCTGTTAAATCCATGGTGTTTGCTGAATTTCACATAGGTGCTCTCTATCATGTTACTGAAATATTGGTTGAATTAGTAAGTTTTTTTTTTTTAAATCAGGAGTGCAAGCTGGATGCTGTATAATCTCTTTTTAAAATACGAAAATATGATCTTTGTCTCTTTCAACCTAGTAATGTGATAAATTATATTGACAGATTTAAGGATCAAACCATCCTTGCATTTCTAGAATAAATCCTACATAGCAGTGGTAAATTACTTTCTTCAAACATTTTGGAACTGACATGCTAAAATTTGATTTAGTCTATTTTCTTATTCATAACTGTGAGATTGGTTCATTGTGTTCTCCTTTGCGCTACTTATGCCAGGCTTCAGTATCAAGATGAAGCTAAATGAAATGAATTAGTTTTCTGCAAGCCAGTGCTCCCACCAAGCAGTATAAAAGGCAGTAAAAAACCTGACACACGAGAAGACTCTGAAGCAATGAGGACTGGAAAGAGGGCAGAGCTT
Source organism: Hyaena hyaena (assembly GCF_003009895.1). NCBI lineage: Eukaryota > Metazoa > Chordata > Mammalia > Carnivora > Hyaenidae > Hyaena > Hyaena hyaena. The sequence goes on along the minus strand of NW_024081224.1, from coordinate 950,319 downwards.
TTAAAGGTGAGCCAAGGCTCTACAGCCTCCCTGGAGGCATCTGCCAAACATAGGCATAGGAACAGATCAAGTATTTGGGTTAGGTGCAGGCAAGGAGTAACTACTGGGGTGATAAAAAAAATCACTGAATTTTTATTGTTTCCATGGGGCTAAAGTGCCAAAATTGGAGATTTGAGGGCCAGCTTTCTCCTCAAGACATTTTCTGAATTCTAAAGCTACACAGCTGAGGAAAATGAAGGTCTAAGGCAAAACTTTTGAACAGCAAAGTAAGATTTCCCCCACAGTCTTACAGTGTTTCCCAGAAAAAGCCTCACTAGTGGGAGGATTCATGAGAATCTCAGTTGGGAGCTGAAAGATCTTGAGGGAGTGGTAAATTGACACCAACAATCTCCAACCACTTTTTTCCTGTTGGCAATTACTGATCTGGGTAAATCTCCTTCTTAAGACATTTGCCAAATTCTAAAATTAAAAAAGGCAAGAGGCTGAAAGAGATAAGGTTTCTCTGCAAAATAGAAATTTCCATAGTCCTCTTGGTCCCGAAGAGACAATGATGTGTCAGGCTCTCATTAAAAGCTCTGAAGAACCACATACTAGGAATAGGGGCAAACCAAAAGTATGCTGCATCTACTATCCAAGCTTGACCCAGATCTGCCCATGATGGGATTAGGTGATGAGGTTCAAACCTTGAACCACCTGGCATACTACCTACTTAGGAAAGGAAGAGGTAGGCCAGTTTTCATGGGAGATGTCCTCACCTGGAATCTCTACATGTTTTAAATGCAATGTCTAACATCAACCAAAACTTAATACAAAGAGATAGGACCATATTACTGATAACCAAAAAAAAAAAATCAAAAATAAATCTACCTATATGTAGGTAAGCTACATATTACCATTAATAAAAATAAAAAATAACTTTAAAATGACTAATTAATATGTTCAAGAAAATAGAAGAATGATAGACAAATTAGATAAAAAGATGGAGAATTTCACCAGATATCTGAGGTTATAAAAAAAAATTAAGTGGATACTCTAGAATTTAAAGATACATACCTGAAGTTCTAACTCCTAAGTTTTTCTTCTATTTCTACCATGGCATTCACTATGTGCTTGCACTAATTACTTCAGCTGAAGTTAGGAGGAACAGAATACACACGGCATTAGGGACCGTTTTCAAAACAAAAAAAACCTTGCAAAACTCAGTGAAAAAATTATGGAAGAAGTCTCTAAGTCTCATTACGAGACAATAATTACAGTGTGAGTTGTTATATCCTGAAGAGCCTCCTGGCTAGTTAAAGCAGAAACAAACATCTTTCACCACACTAGATTTTAAGAAAATTTTTTTCTGTATGATGAGCGAAGTAAGAGCAACTGTCACTTACAGGAAGGTGTGTGAATACAGCAAAAGTGCTTCGCAGAAAGGCAATGAGGTCTACTAGGTAATCACTTGCTTTGTTGCCCAAATCTCCAGTCATCCAGTCATAGTCAGCCAGCTGTAGAAACTGGTCAATCTTCTGGTTTAAATTGGTATAAATTTCTTCTTCAGCTGCATGTCTGGCATCCTGTGAAATAGGGAATTTTAAAAATCATTCAGACTTCCAGTATAATCAGAAATTTCTACTTGGAGACATCTCACATTTATATCCATTAAGTAACAGAACTGGGAATATCGAGAATATCACAGTCTCCATTAATTTTTCCTTTCTCTTTAAATTTTTTAATGTTTATTTCTTTTTGAGACAGAGAGAAACACAGCATGAGCGGTGGAGGGGCAGAGAGAGAGGGGGAGATACAGAATCCGAAGCAGGGTCCAGGCTCTGAGCTGTCAGCACAGAGCCCGACGCGGGGCCTGAACCCAGAACCGTGAGATCATGACCTGAGCTGAAGTTGGGCGCTTAACCAACTGAACCACCCAGGCACCTCTAATTTTTCCTTTTCAGAAGCATAGTACAGTCTTTTCATTCTGTGTCTGCAAGACAAGCTACTGTTTTGCCTCATCAGATAGAGAATCTGTTTTTACTTCCCTCAACTATCTGCATCCTTTTCTGACTTTCTTACAGTTGTTCAAAACTATACTTGCTCTCAGGTCTTAGTACCATTCATCTCTTCTGGGCCTCCAAGAACCTCCCTTCCTGTAATATCAACCTCTCTGTATCCCCTATCTCCTCACTTTGCTTATTATAAGTATCCGGAAGTATCAGTTGCATGCTATAAATATTCCCAGTAGTCACTACCCTACTTCTCTGGTGTCTTTGTCATCAGGCTCCTTCAAAGATTGGTATATGTCAATGTTTCCTGAAAAGTGTTCTAAGGAACAACAGATCTGAAAAATACTAACACAACAGCAGAAGAGTTCCTAGATCAAATAAGTTTGAGAAACCATGTTGAAGAGACTCATGATGTACACTAGCATAGAAAAGGCTCTAAGAAGTATTATGGGGCTAATTTTCCAAGAAAAATATTTTCATGACAAAAGGATCTACTTGCACCAGGACAACCAGGATTCCAACGCTAAGAATCCACCAACATGGATTGGTCCACGGCAACCCGGACCTCTATCCCACAACATGCAATAATCATTTTTCAGTGTGATCTTACTTGCTCTGTCAAACATTCTCTGCTAGAACTCTTCTCTTTTGGCTTTCATGACATGGTTTTTTCCTGCTCTTATTTATACTTTTCTGATCTCTAATCCTCTCAATTTCACTGGGTGATTTCATCAATTCCTAGAGCTCACACTATCTCTGTCCTTGTTTTAGAAGGCTATTAGTATCTCTGTCGCTGTTTTAGAAGGCTATTAATTACTGATTCAATTTCTCCAGTAGATAATAAGGCTATTCATATTATCTATTTCTCCTTGTGAGAGTTTTGGTATACAAAGTCTTTCAAAGAATTGATCCATTTCATGTAGGTTATCAAACTATGGGTATAGAGCTGTTCATAATATTCTTCTATTATTTTTTTAATGTCCATGGAATCGGTAGCTGATAGTCCCTCTTTCATTTTTTTTTTTTTTAACTTTAATTCAAGTTAGTTAACATATAGTGTAGTACTGGTTTCAGGAGTAGAATTTACTGATTCATCACTTACATATAATACCCAGTGCCCATTCCAACAAGTGCCCTTCTTAAGGCTCATCACCCATTGGGCCCATCCCCCCTCCAGCAATTAACTCTTTTTAAATTTATGGTATTAATAATTGGAGTGTTCCCTCTTTTAGTCTTGTTTAGCCTGGCTCAAAGTTTATAAATTTTATTGATCTTTCTAGGAACTAGGGTTTGGTTTCATTGATTTTTCTCTTTTGATTTTCTCTATCAACACCATTCATTTCTGCTCTAATTTTTATTCTCTTCTGATTACTTTGGATTTAATTTGCTCTTCTTTTTCTAGCTTAAGACAGAAATTTAGTTTATTTATTTGAAGAAATTTCTTATTTTCTAATATATGCAATTAATATTATAAATTTCCTTGTAAACACCGCTTAGATGCCACAAATTTTGAAAAGGCATATCTTATTTTCATTTCATTTGAAATACTTTTTAACTTCTCATGAGACTTTTTCTTTGACCCCCATGTATTATTTTAAAGTATACTGGTATACTTTAATCTACAGATATTTTGGGATTTTTTAAGATCTTTCTATTAACTTATTTCCATAGATTAATTCTATGTGGCCTGAGAGCAAGTTCTGCATTATTTCTATTCTTTAAAATTTGTTAAGATGTGTTTATTAGCCAGAACATGGTCTGTTTTAGTGAATACTCTTATGAGTTTTGAGAAGAATGTGTATTCCACTGATGTTGGATAAACAATTCTACAAATGTCAATTTGATCCAGCTGACTGACAGCACCATTCTCTTTGACTATGTCTTTTCTGATATTCTCCTCCTCAATCTATCAATCTCTGTCCCCTGGATCTGTCAATTACTGACAGATGGCTTTACTAGGACATTTTAGCAGGAAGAGATGATGATTTATATAAAATACCTTTATAGTTTCTTTTAAATCCTAGTGTATTTTTCTCATTTGATCTATTAAAGAAGTGGACAATTTCAAACAATTTTCTAATGCTAACCATTCTTATACTTTTAATGTTACTTTTATTTCTACTTTCTATGCCCTTCTAGATTATGTTTGATAGTCTATTATTTATGATTTTTACATCAATATTGAAATTTAATTGTTCATATTATTTTTGTGGTTTCTCTAGTTTTTGAATCACTATTATGTTGACTTTGTGAAAATGAATTGAGATAGTTTCCTTTTTTTCTCTATAATCTGGAAGAGTTAAATTATACAGAAATTGTTTCATGAAGACCTAAATGAATTCACAGATAAAATCATATGGATCTTGCCCAAATACAAAAAGTCTTTAGTAACTTTTTCACTTATTTCATAGTTATGAGTCAATTTTCTATATCTTTTTGAGTCACTTTTTATTCTATGGTCTCCTATAGATCCTCAAATTTATTAGCACAGTTACACAAAGTATTCTAGGTATTTAATTTCCTCTAATTGTGAATTTCATGTAACTGTGGTCTATTTATTCCTTCCTTTCTTCTTTTCTCCTTTCCTTCCTTCCTCCCACCTTCCTTTCAAATCAGCCCTCCTTCTTTTTAATTAGGCAGAGTAAAATGATTATTTTAAAAATGCAACATATCTTTGCTTGAAGTCTCTCAAAGACTTCAGTAAGATAAAGCCCAAATTATGTATCAGTACAAAACAAAGTGATTCACAAGTTGGCATTTAACTACTTCTCTATCTCACTGCTCTCCTTACTCTACACTGAATATGTCTGGTTTTATTTTATTCTTTCATCTTTGTACATGAAGTGGCCTCTCCTAAAAATGTCTCCTACTCTCTCCTCATCTTTTGATCATCTAGATGCTTCCTGCTGATCCCAAGACCCATTTCATCTTGTGCCCTTTCTGGAAAATCTTCCTTGAAGGTCTCAAAGCTAAGATAAGTATCCTCACCCTCTTCTTCTAGACCTACAACTATTAATTTCCCTTGAAGCTCAATCCTCTCACCTTTTCTCTATCTATATTCAATTCCCAGAAGAAATCCAGCCCCACAGCATTAAATACCATCTTTCTGTATGAAGGATTCTAAATTTTTATTTCCGGCTCTGATTTGCCCTGCCAATTTAATACCTCTATGCAGATGACTGAAGCTTAATGTGTCAAAAATGGAAGTCTTAATGCTACTGCCTCTCCCTTGGTCTGTTATTCTTTCACTGTTCCCCATATCGGTGAATAGCACCCCTATTTATACAGTTTGCTTCATTCAAAAACCTTGGATAACCCCATACCTAATCTTGCAGTAAAACTTGCCATCTCTACCTTCAAAAATATTTCTTACCACTCTCATCCTACAACTGTTGTCCAAAAAAACATCATCTCTCATCTAGACTACTGCAATGACTTCCAAACTGAATTCTGTTCTTCCACTCTTACTAACCTACAACACATTTATTTTCCACACAGCAACCCATTAATATATAAATCAGATTATCACCACCATCCCAATTTTCTAATGGCCTCATGTTTCATTTCAGAATAAAACCCAAGGCATTTATTGTGGCCTATAAGGCCAGAAAACATCTGATTCGCGACTATCTCATTTCTTACTACCTGTACCTCCAATAATAGATCTATCACTGCCAGATTGAATTACATGTTATTCCTTGAACACACCTACTTGAATATCTACTATTGTACTATTCCCTCTATCAGAAATCTAAAGGATTCTATGCTGACAAAAACTGAGGACTGATGGATGTGGGGGGCAGGGGGGGATGGGCATGGAGGAGGGCACTTGTGGGGATGAGCACTGGGTGTTATGTGGAAACTAATTTGACAATAAACTATTTGTAAAAAAAAAAAAAAAAGAAATCTAAAGGATTCTATTTCCCATTTCATTCAAGTCACTTATGTTTCTTCTTAGTTCTTGTCATTAAGACAAGATTTTTGTTTGTTTATCATTTTTTTTTTAAATTTTTTTTAATTTTTATTTATTTCTAGGAGAGAGAGAGAGATAGACAGCGTGAACAGGGGAGGGTCAGAGAGAGAGGGAGACACAGACCGAAACAGGCTCCAGGCTCCGAGCTGGCAGTCAGCACAGAGCCCGACGCGGGGCTCGAACCCACGAACCGCGAGATCACGACCCAAGCGAAAGTCGGACGCTTAACCGACTAAGCCACCCAGGCGCCCCTTGTTTGTTTATCATTTATCATCCCTACCACAATATAAACTCTACAAAGTCAGGAGAACTGTTGATTAAGTTTATACCCATAAATTGCCTGGTATGTACTCGATGCTTCATAAAAACTTGTAGAATTGATGAGGAACTGAATGTATTTATTGTATTATTCTAGCACTTTTCACATAGTTCTTTATAGAAGTTACAGTGTCTGTCCTTCCTAGATTACAAGGTATAAACCCAAGGATTAAATATTTTTTCTCTTTCTAGCCATGAACATGCCAGATTGTCACACAGTTGGTACACAATCATTGTGATGGAGTAAATTAATAAATAGCCTCATCCTATTTTGTAAGAGAGCAAGGAAATTCTTACGAACAAGGAAAGCAAAGAATGCCAGCTTAATTATCTCACACATGGCAGAAAGAGAAGGCAATTCTGCAGGAAAATACCTTGAAGACCTTCTGATTATTTCTGCCCTCTTTTCAGCATAAAGGTTTCCATCTGCAAGGGAAAGTTTTCTGGAAACAGTAGCTTAGGAAAATACACAACATGTAGCTGCTATAATTGCCATGTTTATATTGAGTTCTGGGTTAGTTGGTCTAAAACAGTCCTGGTAAAAATAAACTTTCAGTGTGTTTTAAGCAATCAGTGTTTCCAATAAGCACTTGTCAACATGACCTTTAGTGGTCTCCAGAACTTCTCCTTTACTAAGTATTTAACTGGCTACTCAACTCCTATGGCTTCCTGTCTGCCCCGAATTTTCCCTCAGCAATTTTAACGCTGGAACAACAACAAACTACATAAGCCATCCTTTGGGAGGATCTCTGACCATAATTTGAAAAGCCCTTGAAATAAGAAAATTGAGGTGGATTAAGGGAAGAATAGCAGCACATTCTACATATTCCCTACATGAGAGACAAGTATAAATGAACCTCACATTCTAACTCCCTAAATCCCTCTTCTCTGGCAGTCCCTCCCACATTTTCTTTCCTGAGAAGTCTTGGCTTCCACAGCAAATCAAGTGGAAAGATTTTTGATAAAATTATTGTCCATCCTACTTAATAATGCTTATTTTTAATTGTAATCATAATTTTTATTAAACCATCAAAGGTGATCCTAAAGTTCTTAAAGCTCTTGTCATACTCATTTTTGGGTCCTCTTTATTAGACAAATCTTTTCTTCACTATAAGAGCTTCAACATTAATATAATGAAACATTATTGAAAAGTTTGCAAGTAAGGATGCCAATATAAGACGATGTATAATAGAAAATTTTTAGGTAATTTGAAATGAATGACCTATGGTCACCTATGTACATAAAGAATATTTTGTGAACATCTCATTTTTTTTTTGGTTTTTTTTTTTCAGATTTATTGAAGGATAATTGAAAATGCAATTATATTTAAAATGTGTATTATGGTGATTTTATATATATATATAAATATATATTTTACATATAAATATATATAAATATATATTTTACATATAAATATATATATATATTTTACATATAAATATATATATATATATATATACTGTGAAGGGATTCCATTTTTTCGTTATTAACACATTCATTACCTTACATATTTACTTTTTTTTGATGAGAACATTTAAGCTATATTCTCTTAGAAAATTTCAATTATACAATACAGTATTATCAACTATAGTTACCATGTTTTACATTAGATCCTCAAATCTTATTTATATTATAGCTGAAAGTTTGTATCCCTTCAATTTCTATTTCCCCTACCCAGCCCCCACCCCTCCATGCCCTGGCAATCACTTTTCCCCTCTCTGTTTCTGTGAGCTTGACTTGTTTGTTTCTTTGTTTGTCTGTTTTTAAGATTCCACATATAAATGATGGCATGCATCATTTGTCCTTCTCTGTCTGGTTTATTCCACTTAGCATAATGCCCTTAAGGTCCATCCATGTTAGATGCATGGGAGACTTTCCTTATTTTTCTTGGTTATATAATGTTCACTCGTGTATATGTCCCACAATTCCTTTACCTGTTCATCCAGTGATAAACACTTAGGTTGTTTGCACAGCTTGGTTATTGTGAATAAGGCTGCAATAAACATGGAAGTATAAATATCTCTTCAAGATAAAAATTTTTATTTCTTTGGATATATACTCAGAAGTGGGACTGCTAAATCAGACAGTACTTCTATTTTTAATTTTGTGAGTAGCGTCTGTACTTTTATCCATTGCAGATATACCGGGTTCCATGCCTGACTGCCATACACAAGGGTTCCCTTTCCTCTGTGTCCTTGCAGACATTTGTTCTCTCCTGTCTTTTTGGTGATAACTATACTATCAGGCATGAAATAGGATCTCACAAACACTAATCTTTCCATGTACCGATTAGCCATTTGTAGATCTCTTTAGGAAACTGTCTACTCAATTCCTCTGCCCCCTTTTAGTTGGATTATTTGGGGTTTTGCTATTGAGTTGTATGCGTAATTTACACACTTTGGATATTAACCCCTTCTCAGTTATATGATGTGGAAGTATTTTCTCACATTCCATCAGTTGCTTTTGTGTTTTGCTGATGGTTTCCTTTGCTGCTCAGAAGTTTTTTGATGAATATAGTCCCACTTATTTATTTTTGCTTTTGTCACCTTTGCTCTGGTATTAAATTAAAAAATCAATGCCAAGACCAGTGTCAAGGAGCTTATGTTTTCTTCTAGAAGTTTTATAATTTCAGATCTTACATTCAAATCCTTATTTTGAGTTGATTTTTGTGTACAGTGTATAAACGGGGTCCAGTTCCATTTTTTTGCATGTGGTTGTCCATTTATTGAAGAGACTATTCTTTCTTCACTGTGTGTTCCTGTGTATACACCTTTATTGTAAATTATTTGACCATATATATACACACACACACACACACACACACACACACACACACATACACACATGGGTTTATTTCTGGGCTGTCTGTTCTGTTCCATTGATCTATGTGTATGTGTTTATACTAATACTATTATTGATTACTAAAGCTTTGTAATATAATTTAAAATCAGGACACGTGATGCTTCCAGCTTTGTTCTTTCCTAAGATTGCATTGGCTATTGAGATTCTCATTCTTTTTCTTGTAACAGAAAAAGAGATCTTACTAACAGTTTTATCTCATAAACTAAGCAGTTATGAATCAAATTTGATTTTTTTGTCTTAAATCTACTCTCAAGGGAATGTGCCAATAAATAGGGAAAGAGGATAAAAGGATAGGAAAAAGTTGACACCAGTGGACATACATCATGATTTCAACTCTACAACTTTGTATCTAATTAATACAACCTCAAAAGGATGAAACAGATTTGATTCAAAACTGAAATAATCAAATAATATCAAAAACCCAAAACAACAGGTTGGATTTTATATCAGAGTCTACCATTTTAGTGCTTAAGATGTTGCCCTACTTTTTCTGCTTAATATTTATTTAAAGCTCACATGGCAATATAAAGGAGTTTCTTAAGGCCTCTTTAAATTAAGTCATTTACTCTCTAGAAACTTTCCATCAATCTACTTTTTGCTCTACAAGAGTGTCATTCTTCCCATTTGATCAAACTCAGGATCAAAACTAGTGCTGTGGCCTTGTGAAATGATTATAAAATTACTAACTACAATAGTAAAGGGCAGAAATTCCTCACTAAAAAAGTGAAAAAAACGGGACACAGGACACAGAGAAGCAAGAACAGCTCATTTAACAAAGTTAATTGATGTTGATTTTAGTTACAACCACTATTAACCAGACCATCCTTAAGAATTCCTGACTAAGATGGGGGCCAACTGAGAAAACAGCTATTTTCAAGTACAAAATATAGGGAAGATTCAGTGGACAGAGCTGTAGGCATTTTTAAATTGAAAAATCCAGAAATTAGCATCAGTATTTGTTTTTCTAATGAAATTATGGGCACTTATTCTCAAAACCATATTATGAATCATGTTACTATGCATCCTAGGAGAAACAAAGCCACGTTGGGTACAATGGCCCAGACTATATGCCCCAGAGGCAGCTTTACACTACTATTGGGCCTTCTCACCTTAAAAGTCGTGGTGCCATACAGCTTGGTGGTGTGGACTGTCTCTGGAAGCACATTAGTGATGTTGGTAATGAATTCTTCCAAGTACTTACAGGATTTCTCCAAGTGTGTCGTATTGATAATAATCTGGACAAGCTAGAAAATAACAAGCACATGTGAGAGTCATTTGACTATTCACCCCACAACCAATTACTCAACAGGAAGTAAAACAAGAGTTGGAAGAAGAAAAACAAAAGTCATAATGGCAGAGGCCATCTATATTCCACAAAGTGTTTGTAAGTGCATGGCTTAGGTAGTAGTTCCTCTATGAAGCCTTCCCTGACTTCCCAAAGCATCATGTATTTCCCCTGCTATATAAAAGCACATGTCATTCTATTTTAAATGTATATCTTCTTCTGTTTAAGAGATTAGACTGAGAACAAAAACTGCTAGTGTTTAGCACAATGTCTGGCAATAAATGGTTGCTAAATGAATTAAATAAATGAACCCCCACTGGAAGAACAAGAGTAACTGAAATGGCAAGAAGTTTCAAAACTAATCATAATGAACAGAGAGATGTTGGAATAGACTGCAGTATATTAACAAACTACATGAGTTTATAGAAGAAATAACCTGAGCATTACAGTCAGAGAAGCCAGTGGATTAACAATTTACAAATTCTTAATCTGGAGAAAGTTTTTTAACTTCTCTAACGGCTGTTTTTTCATCTGTAAACTGCTAATAGTAATTTCTAACTCACACAGTTATTTTGAGGATTAAATATCCTTTTGTTAATACCATTTTCTTTTTCTAACAGGAGAGATCCTTAAAAATGACAGTATTGGTAAGATAAAAAGTCATTTATAAATAACTTTGAGAAGAGGATGAGAAAGAATGACTCTCATTGTCTGTAGAGAATTAAAGTTTGTAAAGTACTTCACGATTCGTTTTCTTAACACTGTTCCCAGCAACCTGGAAAAGTAAGTTAAGTGGGCATAATTATTACTTCTATTTTACTAAACAGAAACAGAAATGAAATTATTTTCTCCAGCTCACATAACCTAAATGGAATTAGGACTCAAATCCAAGTCCTCTACCTTCACATTACGGACTCATTGAAATGACTTCTGACATTGCCTTTTAGCAGAAGCATAAGATGGCAGCCTGGGGTGGTGCACATTAACCGTACATTAGGCAGAAATACCAGTTTCTGGGTCTGCCACCAACTAGACCTCGACATGCTTTGATTTCACTCTATGTAAAAAATGAGTTTCAATTTAAAACAGGAGTGGTACCTATTACTTACTTCAACTTTGGAAAGTATTGAGAGTTCCCAGAGTCTAAAAGCAATTCAAAGAGAAAATGGAATAGAATCTTTTTTGTCTCTCCTTGCTACACGTTTAACTTTTTGTTTCCACATAAGAATGTGTGTGGTAGTGGGCTTGTGGAAGGTAGGGGAAATGTGGGTGTATAAGGCTGTGGATGAACTCAGGTCTACCGTTAGTCCAGTGAGAGAGGAAGCTGGGGGAGAGCGGGTAGATGGCCCAAAGAGAAATCAGAACTGAAGAGGAAGTACAATCAAATGTACTTCAAAACAATGTTTAAAAGGTGAATTACACCTCAGGAGAAGTCATTGTATTATACTGTGGAATACTCGGCAAAAATATTGATAGGATTATAATCAGAAAGTATACTCTTATCTCCCCAACAGCTACCAGCACAGGGCTAAAGCACAATTCATTCTCAAAAAATACATGTCAAATCATAATGACAACACTTTAGTAATAGACCAGACTAAGGAAAAAGGTACCTTCTATTCCCCAAGGCTCAGCTGGAAAATGTGAGGCAAATGTCTACTTTTGAAACATGAGGACAAAGGGCAGAGACCCAGAGATGCAATTCAGAACAAATGAAATGCTAGGGCAACACGACTAGATCTCTGTATTATTCCCCACAACTCAGACAAGTTCATATTCATCACCTTTCTACAGTTTGAATTTGGAGACTCTGAGTCCTGGACACAGATATTATCTCCTACAAAATTACCAAAAACATTAGACTTTTAAGCGTAGAGTGCTCTAGGAAAGAAAACCTACCAAATTAAACAGTTCATCACCCTCTTTCAACATGTTTCTCCCTCAGAGAAAGGTTGAAATCATTAAAAAAATTTAAATTGTCTAAATTAAATCACTCTTCCTGAGTGGGAGGGTGGCTACTGGCAAGGTTGTCTTGATGTATAAGTCAGAAAAAGTAAGAGAGTTAATTGGGAGAACTGAAGAATTTCTATTTTAAAGTCAGCATTACCTAGAGGGAACACATTCCATCTATCAAAAGAAATCCTAATAATAAGGAGGAATCATGTCATGTTATCGACATAAAAAATAGTGGCAGTCAAAGAGAAAATTGTCCTGTTTTGCAGGATATTGGCAGTTTAAAAATAAAAAGGAGGCGGCTTCACTGGGGACAGTAGTAATTTCCCTTGACTTTTTAAAGATCTGTCAACACAAAAGATCACCATGAATTACATCAACTGGCTGTCACTCACTTTTGAAATGTTTCATTGCCTAGCACAGAATAGACTATTAAAACACTCTATGATTACATTAGATACCATGTCATTTTCAAAAGGAATATTGTCTGTTCATGAGGCCTAAATGATCTCTACTTCTGAATGACAGCTAACCAAAATCCTTACAAGGGCATTTACAAATGTGAAGCCAGGTACTTTAGGGGTAATTCTGAACTCAAGGATGCAAAGAAGCCATTTCAGATGGCAACTTCCATCAGAGTTTGAGCTCCTTTGGTATTTTTAACCCCCACTTCCCACTCTCTTACATAAATATATCACTGCAGCAATCCAAACTGTCCTTAACATTGTTTCAAGGACGTGGCATTAGCAATAGATTAAGTATTGTTATAGCTTATATAGAGTTCTCTGAGGACTGTCTGGGGGAAAAAAAAAAAAGGAAAGAAAGAAAACACTATAAAGCAATCAACCACCTCTCACAACTAAATGACAGGAGTCACTCAGGTTATAAGCCATTAAGAAGCAGAAAATGTTTCTGTCTCCCATTCCTGTAGCAGAGACCATGATGAGGACAGCGCAGGGTAGACTGCAGAAGTCACCTGTTACCTTCTCCGATTTCCCTTTCCCAAAGCAGAAAATTCAGGACCCTGAAACTCCAAAAGGACGAACCCAAAGCAAGAAAATGAGAAGTCACGTCCCTGTCCACACTGCCAGTGCTTTGCCACTGTTGGACTGGCAAGAAGATGAAGAACTAAACAGCAGCGCTGGTTCCCATTCACAAAAGTAAGCTCACCCTAAGAATTCAAGGAATTTTTTTCTCCATTTCACCCCGGCAAAGATTTAAAAAAAAAAAAAAGCTGGGTCAACTACTCATTTTTTACCATCTCCAAAACAAATACCTAAAACACTGAAGTACTTGGAACTAGTGGTTTGAAATTCAAAGGTCGCGTACAAAGCTTATACTGAAAAGACTTAATTACAAAATAAGTCATATTAGCAATATCAGTGCTGTTAACAATAGGGGATGGTGAACAATGGTATGTGGGAGATAAATAACAGGAGAGAGCCACGTGGTCAACAATTTAAATGAGATTAAAAAGAAAGGTGGAATGCAAAAGCATTGGTCATTTATTTGGGTCTCTTGGGGCACTATTATAAATATCATTTAAAAATATATATAAATATTCAACACGGTATCACCAATAGGAAATCTTAATTTCTTTAACTTAATCATAGGAACCCACCTACCTATCTTTCTTTTTCTTTCTTCTCTCTTTCATCAGTTAAGAACTCCTATGTACCAAGGAATGAGAATATAGCTGTACGTAATTATACATAAGACAGACCAGGTCCCTGGCCTTGTGGAGATTAGAGTAACCACATACTCACATAAACATACAGCATAATGTCAAGTAGCAAGAGTCACGGTGATGGTAGGGCTCAGATAGGTGGTCAAGGAAGGGTTCCTTAAGGAAACGACATTTGAGTGGAGATTTAAATAAAGCGAAGTTATATTATTTATATTATCTATAATAAATATAATTTAATCCAGTTGATATATTAAGCCTGCGTATCAATTCATTCTTCATAAAGAAGATGTCTTTTGATTTATCTTAAAACTTTCTGATGTGACTAATTCCCTGATATTCTGAGATTAATATTAACCGGTGGTTTATTTCCTTTCTCTTCATGATACTGATGTTTTTAAATTACTGTAGTACAAAAGAAAAGGTTTAGAACAAAGAAAATCTTATTTCAAACGCTATTTCAAATCTTATGTTTAAAAGACAATTTTTGTATTTCAAAACCTGTCTCAAATCTTATTTCCAAACTCCTTACTGGTTGTGTGGCCTTAGGCAAAGTTAAGATCTCTCATCGTCTTAAAATTGAGATAATAGCACCAATGTCATACCAAAGAAATAATCAGTATATTACAAATTATCACATATATATAATAAAGTACTGAATGTAATCAGTATATTACAAATTATCACATATATATAATAAAGTACTGAATGTAATATATACCAAATTCCTAAGAGCTATTATTGATATGAACTCACTTGACATATCTACCGTTAAATATGGCTTAAGAAAATCTACAACCATTCTGACTAGTCTCACTTAACTCGTATCCATTAGCGAGAGAGGGCACTTAATGCTACAAAATAACATTATCCAGCATCAACCAAATCTCTTTTCCATACCCCCAGATATAGTTTCTCTCTGCTTCAACCCCAACATTTGCCCTAATCTCCACTTTCAGCTGAAGATGCATCTTTCACTGAGCAAATGGAGCATTTGGAGTGTGCCACCACAAAGTATACCCAGCCACCACCATCTGCGTCCACATACTCTGAGTCTCATCTGTTACCAGAGATGACCTTTCCACCACCCAAAGCCAATCCCTCTGCTTGTGCATCAGCATCTACATCCTCTCTCCTACTCGAGGGCATTACTCCAAATATTCCCTTTTTCTCCTACATCATCAACTTTCTGCTTTCCATTGCAACATCCTCATCAGAAATAACAGGCTATTACATCTCCTTATTAAAGAACAAAACAAGGGGTGCCTGGGTGGCTCAGTTGGTTAAGCATCCGACTTCAGCTCAGGTCATGATCTCACAGTTCTGGGTTCAAGCCCCGCATCGGGCTCTGTGCTGACAGTTTGGAGCCCAGAGCCTGCTTCAGATTCTGTGTCTCCTTCTCTCTCTGGCCCTCTCCCACTCACGCTCTGTCTCTCTCTGTCTCAAAAACAAATAAACATGAAAAGCAAAAACAAAAACAACCGTTTGCTTAATTCACTTCCCCTGCCAATTACCACCTCATTTCCTTGCTTACCTTTCTAACAAAATTCCCTGCGAGAGCTGTCTTCTCCTTATTGTCTCCAATTCCACTCTTCTCATTCTTTAAATGGTGCAATTTGAGTCAACACCTTATTGTAAAACAGTTTTATATTTACAAAATCGTTTCAAAGAGTTTCCAAGGGTTCCATGCCCAGTTCCTCCTACTGTTAACATCTTCCAATCCTTTGGGACATTTGCCACAACTAAAGAACCAACGATGGTATATTACCAGGAACTGAACAACACATTTTATCCAGATTTCCCTAGTTTGCCTCCCTCATGTTTTGTCTTTTTCAGGATCTCGTCTAAGATACCACATGACATTAAGCTGTCCTGTCCACTTAGCCTCCTCTGGTCTGTGACAGTTTCTTAGACTTTACTTGTCTTTGATGATCCTACCAGTTTTGAGGAGTAATGGTCCGGTATTTTGTAGAATGTCCTTCAGTTTGGGTTTGTTTCATGTTTTTTTCATGGTTAGACTGGGGTCATGGGTTTTGGAAGAAAGATAACTGATGCCTTCTCATCACCTCCTATCAAAGGTACATGCTATCAATATCACTTATCAATGATGATGTTAACCTTGATCACCTAACTGAGGTAGTATATGTCAGGTTTCTTCACTGTAAAGTAACTTTTCCCCTCCTTCCATACCCTACTTTTTACATTAAGTCATAAGCACAACCTACATGCAAGGGTTGGGAGCTAAGCTCCACCTTCTCAAAGGGGTAATATCTATATACATTATTTGAAATTCTTCTGTACAGGACCCAGTCTCTTTTCAACCTACTTGGTCAGGAGCCTCCTGTCATCATTCTATTAAAAACGGTCTTACTGAGGTTACTGACGTACTCCAAGATTGCTAAGTCCCATAATAATTCTTAATTTTCATCTACTCTGATCTATTATCATCAATATTTGTCATAACTGACCACTCCCTCCTCCTTGATACACTTTTTTCATTTGGTGTCCAAGACACCATACTCCTGTAGCTGTTCTTGTTTTGCTTCCCCCCCCCACCCCAATTCTCTAGGGACTCCTTCCCGGTCTCATTTGTGTGTTCCTCTTTTTCCTGACTCCTTAATAATGGAGTGCCCAAGGGTTCAGTCCTTCATCTTCTCTTCTCCATCTTTACAAGTTCCTTTAGTCATATTATCCAATTAGGTGGCGATAAATATTATCTATAATCTCCCATTTTTTTTTATCTCCAGGCCAAACCTCTTTTTTAAACACCAAACTCATATATACAACTGCTTACTCAATATCACAAACTGTGCATATAATAAACACTACATATTAAGTTTGTCTAAAATCAAATTCCCAATATCCTCCACCCTAACCCCAGCTCTACCTAAAGTTTTGACATCATAGTGCATGGTATATACAACCTTCCATCTGCTCAAATTAAGACATCTTGGAGTTATCTTCAACTCCTTGCTTTTCTCTCCCTTCACATCCAATCATCGAGAAAGCGTGCTGACCCTAAACTCCAAATCCAATCACCTGTTACTACCTCCATGGCTACCACCCATGTGGCCATCAAATGTTGCTTCGTTACTGTCATAGCTTCCTAACCAGTCTCCCTGTTTACACCCTCCAGTTTATTTCCAATGCAGCAATCAATGTGATATGATTTGATGTGATATCCTTTGAAATATGGCACATAGTACTACTGATTGAATGCCTGCAATCACTTCCCTCTTCACTCAAAATAAAAGCCAAACTCTCTACAGTGGCCCTATCACAACCCCCTGACACTTTTGTAGTCTAACCTCCTGCTTCTCTTCCCCTTTCTTACTCCACTCTAGCCTTCCTAGCTTCCTTAGTATTCCCTGAAGTAACCAGGAACTTAATTATCTTCAGACCTTTGCTCTAACCTCTGCCAACAATGCTCTTTGCCCTTGAAACAATAACTCAACATCAAGATGCTGCTCTTTTTAATAAGACCAACCTTGAACCTCCACCAGACTCCTGATTTCCTTAACACGGGTTCCTTCCTTTCCCTTCATCGAATTCACTTCCTTCTATCATGCTAGATGATTTACTGTTTATTTTCCTGGTTATTTGTTATGTTTTCTGCCACGGGAATGTAAGCAAGGATCTCTGTTGTTGTTCTTCTTGTTGTTCACTTATTTATCTGAACAGCTTAGATAAGTGCCTGTTAAACACATCAGGTATGCAATAAATATCGTAAAGTCAATAAGCAAGTTATGTATCTCAACAGAACATTTGTTATAATCTTCTAACTTCTCTTGGTTGAAAACACTGCATTCCTGTACTAAACTTGGCAATCGTTGTTTACCTGGCCAGACCTCTTTCTCATACCTGGCCAGACCTCTTTCTCAACAACACCAGGTAACATACACTGAGTATTTACTACATACTAGGTACTGTTCCAAGCACTTCACATGTTCATCCAATTCCCACAACAACCCGACAAACCATATGTTCCCAAGAACACATTTATTAAGGGAAGAGAACCTAGGCAGAATTGGAACCCAGGCAGTCTGCCTTAGGATGCACACTCTTAATCACTGTTCAGCTGACTTTCTTCCCACAGACCTGGAAGAAAGAAGCAACCTGAGGAAGACAGCTATACCTGCTCACTGAACAGCGATAGTCACATAAGGTCTGAGAGTGCAAAGCATGCAAGTTACAGTGAGAACTGAAAGGTAATGTCGAGCGGAGTCAACGTGGGGGAAGCAAAGAAGCAATGACATAAGAAAGAAAGCCAGTGTACTGGGGGGAAAAAGATGAAAGGAGAGAGCACATAGACAGAAAAAAGAAGAAATGAGATACCATGCAAATTCAAATGAGACAGGCAGACAGACATTAGCTTATAGGAACTCAAGTCCTGAAGGAATTGTCTGACAACCGGAAATAGGATTCAGTTAGTTTCATAACACGCCTATTGCTTGAATGGATATGTGCTCGCTGACACAAGATTATCTCCACCTAGAACAATTTCGCTATTACTATGGACTTCTTATAAAAGTCCCTTTGTTATGATGAAATAATTAAATCAGTATGGAAGGCAGTACATTATGGTAAAAGTGAATTAAGTTTGGGAAAAAACAGCCCAGACTTAGGTCTCGTTTCTATCATTTTGTTAACTATATAACCTCGGGCAATCTCACTGAACTTTAATCATGCTTTCTATAAAATAGGGATAATAACACATGCGCAGCCAGCTTCACATGTCATTGCACTATAAATGAGATGGTATTTGTGAATAGACTTTGAAGAACACAAACTGTTCGACAAATGTTACCTAGTGTCATGATGAGTGCAGCTGTGAACTCACTTTAGTTACCTGTTAAGGAGGATATAATATCTTCTCTTTCCAAAGGTGAGCAATATAATTATTCTAAGGTTTACTTAGAATAACTGGGGATAAAAATCACTGGGTATGTATTTGTCTATATGTATACATATGACCATAATAGCCAAAATAAATAAATGTGTGTAGATATTCCTTCACTTCCATGCCAAGATAATGATAATGGAAGTACATTATTACCTAGAAAGAGTCAATGACTTGGGAATAATATTTAGTACTCACTGACATAGTGTCAAAAACTAAAATATAGTTACTTTGATTATCTTCTGCTGCTTCTTCCTATCCTGACCTGATCTGTGCAGGGCCTTTGCAAAGGTCAATGGAGTAAGGAAAACAGAAGAACTGAGAAGTTAGGTCTTTCTCTTAAGATGTCACAGGAAATCAATGGCATGGCCACAACTAAACTCAGGAGACTTCTGAGGCCAAAGCTGTTTCTGTCACACCACGTTCCTTCTAAGCTGTTTAAAATGTTTTAAGAGACTGCTAAATGGCATAAGAAAACCTGTATCAAAAGTCAGGACACAGAGAGAGCTCAAGGAATAAATAACCAACTTCCTATCCTAGCTGGGATCCACATAAGGAGAACAGAAGGAGGAGGACTTCCTACTTTCCACTCCACTTCACCCCACATTCCTGTTCCTCAGCCTTCCTGATGATGAAAAGAACTTACCCTATGCCCAGACATAAAGAAAAAACCCAATATTTTATACCAAGCAACAGAAAGGAAGCTCTGCAAAATGAGGGAACTGTCCTAAATAACGTCAAATGTAACTTTCAATTACAAAAAAAAGTTTGTTATAAGCGGAACTCAAAAACTGCCAAAGTTCCACATTATAACAGTTTAAAATCTTCACACAGGGAAAGAGGCAAGCGTTCCAAAGTCAGGAGACGTTCACCGGGCTTCCAGCTGTCTTTACCGATGAGTCAGTTTCATTAACCATTTGCTGAATTTTCACCATGATCTTTGACAGTGTATATCCGAAAATGTCAATTTTTCCTAGAGCAACGGACGTTCAAACTACACCACCTCTACGAGTAAAACAGATGGCCAACAGCCTTTCCTTTTCCCTGTGAAAAAAATTCCTCCAAGCTCTCGGTTTTGGCAATATAATTCCCATAAAACGGCAGGTTGACGCTCCCATGCAATCCTGAGTTTCCAAGAGAAAGGAAACTTCGCATCTTTCTAAATTTTAGGACTGCACGCCAATGTGCCAAATCTTCAGTTTGCCAAGATACTGTTCTCAACACGTGTGTAATCTCCGTCTTTGCTTTGTGAGATTCTGTAAGTTCCCCCAGAAATGTGACGATTGCCTCTCCCCCACATTTCCTCAGTCCCAGATCCCCAGACTCACATGCTGATAAAGAGTAAGGACCATTCACATACAGGAGGTGAACCAAAATCCAAGTCTAACACTAACCAAGGACCACAAGTGCCAATATCCTTGGCATCCGTGACTGATGCAGACAACACACGGTTTCATATTGCATGTTGTATTCGAACCGTCTTTCATTCAGAGAGGTACCTGACATAGACTGTATTCTTCAACCGACAATTTTGTTTTTATATAATTGATGGCAAATAATACAAATGTATCCCAATGACCTCAGAAAGGAAAACCAGTTAGGCTACTGAAAATAATGAGAAAGAGAGAGACAGAAAGTGACTTTTCAAAATGTAATAGATTTTCTCCAAGGGAACAAAAGAGAAACACAAATGATTTGTTTTGCACTTTCACCATTAGGAACCCATCAGTAGGAACAGGATGGACCATAGCGAAAGTTATAATTAACTCACACACAGGCCCCAGAGCTTAGGATATCTGTTCACATAGTGCCTTGGCTGCCTCCATTAAGAGCAGCTTTACCTCAGTAAGTCCAATATTCTTCCTTTTAATGACATTCTGCAGAGAGTTGCTCAGAGTCCTGGTCAGCAACAGGTTTGTAGATTTACGAATCATGTCATCGACTTCAGTTGAGCTGAAAAAGAATTACCAAGAGTAAGTCATACCAGGTAGCAGGATTACTCTGGCGACAGACAAGGCATCAGTAGCACTTCTGATGATGATAATCAGGGGTCCTGGGTGATTCAGTCAGGTAAGCATCTGACCCTTGATTTTGGCTCAAGTCATGATCTCACAGTTCATGACATCGAGCTCCTCGTTGGGCTTTGTGTTGACAGGGTGGAGCCTGCTTGACATTCTCTCTCTCTCCCTCTCTATGCTCCTCCCCCATTCATGTTCTCTCTCTCAAAAATAAATAAACATTTAAAATAAATAAATAAAATTCTTTTAACCTTCACACCAATGATACAAAGTACTTTTATTATTATTTCTACTTTACAGATGAGGAAATGAAGGCTCAGAGAAGTTAAGTAACTTCTTCAAGGTCACACAGTAAGTAAACAGCACAAAAAGGATTTTAACACAGGCCATCTAGCGCTAAAGCCCATAGCATTTAAACACTATGATAAACTGTCTCTCAGAGTCAATAAACAGTTACCCAGCATGATTCCTCATCCTGAAACCATTATTTCTCCCATACTTCCAAATTCCTTCACAGATTGTTAATATTAATAATTTTCCAAACTGGTCCCTCTGTTAGCTTCCTGAACTAATTGTGTACAGCTTATTGCTGGTAATGGCCCCTAAGAAAAGTTATCTCTGCAGCTGTATGGTCTTCTTTCATATAAAGTCTATTTAGCTCTGATTCCAAAATAAGTGTTTAGGCTAGTAGTTTAATTATGCATAAGTGTCTTATAATCCTTACCATACCCAAAATGATGAATAAAGACATTTTCCTTTTTTTGAGTTTATTCACTCATTTTTAATCCAATGAACATTATTAAGTCCTTATTTTTTGGTGTTTTTTTTCCAAGTAAACTCACAACCCTGAGCTCAAGAGTCGCATGCTTTACCAATTGAGCCAGTCACACACCCCAATAATGACATTTTATACACAGTAAAGGAAAATAAACATAAAGAAAGTGATTCAGTAGCTATCTGTATTTATATGTAAAGTTTGAAAAAAGAAAACAGTCCTGCAACCAATAAACTAAATTCTAGACCTATACATCCTCCATGAGCCCCTGAAAATATCACCCAAGATGGCTTTCTCTAAAAGATATGCTTTTAAGACAAATATTTCTTCAATGATAAGGTTAATGTAGAAATTCTATTTTATAAACATCAAGAAATAATTATAAATCGAGATTTGTGATTTCTTTGTAAATTTACTGCTTGTGGACAATGATCATAAATTTAATCTCATCCATTTCTCTTTCTAGAGAAGAAAATCAGAGGCTTAGTATAATCAGATTAAAAATCTTATAATTCTAAATATATAGGCAAGGTATATTAACATGCTATGTGGAAAACAGAAAAATGTCAAAACTAAATATGACTATAGAATGAAAGGACATAATCAGGAAAAATGATACATCAAAATGTTTTCATAACGTCCACGTAAAGATACATTTAATTGACCACTGGCCCACTGCTAACCTTTTCATAATTATTACTGAACTGAAATACTTCATTCTACAAATATATGAAGTGCTGGGCATTGTGTTGGTGGAGTAATGAGATCAAAATGGTAAATGAACAAATTAGTCATGGTTCTTGCCTTCATATATTAAACTAATAATTACATCAGGTCAATTGTAATACGAGCTACAAGTGAGTATAGGTTGCTATAAAAATGATTAATACAGGTATCTAAAGTAATCTAGTACCCCTGATATTAATCACTCTCATGATATTCTGTACCTATTACATATCTCTATTATGGTTTAAGAAGACTGGGGCGCATGGGTGGCTCAGTCTGGATAAGCATCTGATTTTGGCTCAGGTTATGATCTCACAGTTCGTGATTTCAAGCCTTGCATTGGGGTCTGTGATGACAGCTCAGAGCCTGGAGCCTGCTTTAGATTCTGTGTCTCTCTCTCTCTCTCTGCCCCTCGCCCACTTGTGTTTTCTCTCTCTCTGTCTCTCTCTCTCTCCTCTCTCATTCTCTCTGAAAAAGAAATAAACATTAAAAAAACAAAGAAACAAACCAAAAAGAAGATCTAGCAGAATTTCCACATTCAGATATGAGTTAGAAGATCAAGAAAGACCACCACTACCTTCATCACAACAAAAAAGTCAGGTCTAATCTAAAAGCTAAATTTTCCTTCAATGTCAACATACATACATAAATGTATACCTGAACTGAACTGCATACCATGACAAGTCTTTGAGCAAAGGGTAGCAGTTACTTTCATACCTGAGGCCATTTGCCTAACTTGGGTACAGATGGATATAGGACTTAAACAGTCAGAGGCTGAAAGGCTTTGGTGAGATGAAGAGAAATTAGCCAAACCATTAAGTGTATGGGCTGCTATGACAGTTTGGAATCCTGGAGAGCCCCGAAACAAAAATAAATAAATGGATGCAATAATTCTCCCTTACAAGAATTCTGCTTCATAAAAAATGGTGAGGGAGGGGGTGCCTGAGTGGCTTGGTCAATTGTACTTCTGACTCTTGATTTCGGCTCAGGTCATGGTCTCGCACTTTGTGGGTTTGGTTCCCACGTCAGGCACCATGCTGATGATGAGGGGCCTGCTTGGGGTTCTCTCTCTCCCCCATCTCCCTCTGCCCCTCCCCTGCTTCTGCACATGTGTGCTCTCTCTCACTCTCTCTCAAAATAAATAAATAAACTAAAAAAAAGTGAGGGAAGGGCACTTGTGTAGCTTAGTCAATTAAGCATCCCACTCTTGATCTGGGCTCAGGTCATGATCTCATAATGTGAGACCAAGGTCCCTATTGGGTCCTCACTGAGCATGGAGCCTGCTTGGGATTCTCTCTCTTTCCCTTTCTCTGTCTCTGCCCCTCCTCCACTCAATCTCCCCCTTCCCACCAAGAAAAATAAGCAGTTGGAAGGAAGGAAGGAGGGAAGGAAGGAAGGAAGGAAGGAAGGAAGGAAGGAAGGAAGGAAGGAAGGGAGGGAGGGAGGGACGGAGGGAGGGAGGGAGGGAGGAAGGAAAGGAAGAAAGAAAAGAAGAAAGAAATGGTGAAGACAGTGCTAGAAATTAGAGACAGATCTTGCAAATTCTGTTTTCAGGGCTACAGAAACTCAATCCAAAAGAGAGAAGAAACTAACTGATGAAGAAACCAGCCCAGTTCAAATTCTGTTAAGATCAGAGATAAGCTCTGGAATTTCAGAGTTGGTCTTCTGGACAAAGATTCTGCAATATCATTTGAAATCAGAAGTAATTTGAAACTAATTAAAACTGAGACTCACATGAGCTCCCTCAAGTTATTATGAAATCTGAATGATCTATCAAGCAGCTAGGAATGGTAGGAGAAGAAAAAGAATGAGAAAAGAGGCATATTTAAGGACATATTGGCAAAATAATCTCCAAACATGACAAAATATTTCAACCCATGGATCCAAGAGCTTTAGTGCCTCCCACACAAAATTAACACAAATAAAACAGCGTTTAAGAACTTCAGAGTCGGGGCGCCTGGGTGGCTTAGTCGGTTAAGCGTCCGACTTTCGCTTAGGTCATGATCTCGCGGTTTATGGGTTCGAGCCCCGCGTCGGGCTCTGTGCTGACTGCCAGCTCAGAGCCTGGAGCCTGTTTCAGTCTGTGATTCCCTCTCTCTCTGACCCTCCCCTGTTCACGCTGTCTCTCTCTCTCCTAGAAATAAACAAAACATTAAAAAAATTAAAAAAAAAAAAAAAAAAAGAACATCAGAGTCAAGGGACACCTAGGTGATTCAGTGAGTTAAGCGTCCGACTTTGGCTCTGGTCATGATCTCACAGTTTGTGAGTTTGAGCCCTGCTTTGGCCTCTGTGCTGACAGCTCAGAGCCTGGAGCCTGTTTCCAATTCTGTGTCTCCCTCTCTCTCTGCTCCTTCCCGTTTATGCTCTGTCTCTCTCTCTCTCTCTCAGAAATAATAATGAATAAGGTTTAAAAAAATATCAGAGTCAAATTGTAAAGCCCAAAGATAAAAAGAAAATCTTAAAAACAACTGTGGAAAGACAATACATTCAGAAGAAAAACAAGAATAATGATGGGCTATTTCTCTTCAGAAAACAATGGAAGCAGACAGTAGTATGACCTCTTTAGACTATCAACCTAGAAGTCCATGTCTTAGAAAATATATTTTGAAAACACAGGTGATAAAAATACTTTTAGAATAATTTTTAACTTATTTTAAAGTAGTTTAGAAATATTTTTTAAAGCCAAGAAAATGCCACACCAGCAGATATACCCTAAGGAAATGCTGAAAGAAAATTTTTCATGTTGAAGGAAGATGATGTCAAAGGGTAACCTCGATATGTAGGAAAGAATGAGAAGGCCTGAAAATGGTAAATATGTGGTGGGTAAAAATAAACAAATATAGATTTTTTTTCTTTGAATTTTAAAATACTATTAAATGTTCAAACACATAATATTTTAGGGTTAAAAGCATGTGTATAAGTGAAATATGTGGCAACAGCACCAAAAAAGGAAGGGAGAAGATAAATTATTTTATACTGTGGACATGCAAAATGATATAATATTATTCAAGGTAAACTGTGATAAATTAACAGTGTACATTGTAAGGTTCTGGGTCTCCCTCTCTCTCTGACCCTGCCCTGCTCATGCTGTCTTCTCTCTCTCAAAAATAAATTAAAAAACATTAAAAATTTTTAAAAAACAGTGTACATTGTAATCCCCACAACAACCACATAAACAATTGAAAAAAAAAAAAAGCTATACTCAAGTAAAGCCATAGGAAAATAAATCATAATACTAAAAAAAAGAAACTAATCAAGAAGGAAGGAAAACATGAAAAGGTGAGCAAAATAATGAATGAGATAAATAGGAAAATAATAGCAAGATGGAAAGCTTAAATTCAGCCACATCACTAAATTCATTAAGGTACACTCCAATTAGATTGTATAAAAAGTCAATAAGCAACTGTTTGTTGATTCAAAATGCCACATTTTAAAACAGACACATGACCAGATCTTATTTTCAAGATACCACTCAACAATAAAGGAAGTGGGCTCCCTGGAGAAATCAATGATACTGTGGTTAAGTAAGGAAATGTCCCAAAATGTGACAGAAATGCACTAGGAATGTTAGTGTGACATGGTTAACACTACCTACATCTGGGACAATTTGGCAACAAAATGAATAAAGATAGTAAAGGAGTGAACCAACTGAATTAAGTAAGAATCCATGAGTCTTAGCTGATTATAGATGACAGACAGACAGACAGACAGACAGAAGATAGGGAGCAAGGAAGGTCCTCTTAAAATAGAATGCCAAGTAATACTTATACAAGGAAGTAAGAAATCATAAATTAATTAAAAATCATAACAAGTAATTATCAGAGTAAAAACTTATCCAGGCAAGAATTGTTTTTATTTTAAAAAACTTTTTAAGGTTTATTTATTTTTGAAAGAAAGAGACAGAGTGGGAGAAGGGCAGAGAGAAAGGGAGACACAGAATTGAAAGTAGGCTTCAGGCTCTGAGCTATCAGCACAGAGCCAGATGCGGGGCTCGAACTCATGAGCAGCGACATCATGACCTGAGTCAGAGTTGGATACCCTGAAGTCAGAGGCCCAACTGACTGAGCCACCCAGGCACCCCTAGGCAAGAATTATTAATG
Organism: Hyaena hyaena; assembly: GCF_003009895.1. Lineage (NCBI taxonomy): Eukaryota > Metazoa > Chordata > Mammalia > Carnivora > Hyaenidae > Hyaena > Hyaena hyaena. The sequence goes on along the minus strand of NW_024081224.1, from coordinate 923,737 downwards.
GATACTGTAAGAGGGAGAGAAGTGAAGAACATGTGACAACTAACAGAATGCATAGTCTCAAAGTATTTCAACATAAATGCAAATTATTACTTATTATAAAAAGAAAATGATGATAATTATAGAGGGAGAACAGACAATACGCTAACCAAGTAATCAAAATTAATAGAAACCATAGGGCTTATAATACGACACACACACACAGAGATACATATATAGAGAGAAACAACTAGGGCGGGAACAAGGGAGAAAGAGACAGATGAGGGGGAAGAAGGGAATTATAAAGCAAACACACAAAAAATGGTAACTATGTAAAGTGATAGATATGTTAATTAAAAGTCATTGTATTGTTTCATAATGTACATGTATATTAAATTATCACACTTCTTTGCCTTAAAAAAATCATGTACAACCTAAAAAAATGAGCACTTAAAAACAAAGGAAAGGGGTGCCTGGGTGGCTTAGTTGGTTAAGCATCCGACTTTCGCTTAGGTCATGATCTCGCGGTTCCTGGGTTCGAGCCCTGCGTCGGGCTCTGTGCTGACTGCCAGCTCAGAGCCTGGAGCCTGTTTCAGTCTGTGACTCCCTCTTTCTCTGACCCTCCCCTGCTCACGCTGTCTCTCTCTCTCTCCTAGAAATAAATACAACATTTAAAAAAAAAAAAAACAAAGGAAAAAAATTAGTTTTCACCATTCCCAACACCCTTTATTTCGTCATTTGTCTCTTAATGTGTATAAGTTTCTATCCCATACACTCCTTCTATGTAAAGAATTTTTTATTTCATGGCTGCAGAAAGACTACACACGTCCATTGGCAATGAATTATCTCAGTTTTTGTCTGGCTAAAAAAAATTCACTTTGTTTCCAAAAGTTATTCTGCTGTCTATAGGATTCTTGCTTGACTTGTTTTTCGGATTAGTTTAAGCATGTCACTCCACTGTTTCTGGTTTGCATAGCTTCGGACAAGTCTGCTGTAATGCTTTTCATTACACCTACATATAGCAGCTTTTTCTAAATGTCTTTAAGGCATTATGTTAGTTTTTACTTTCACTTATTTGACTACGATGCATTTAAGTATTTTTCTTTGCTTCCTTTGTTGCTCTTGTTTTGCTGTTTATCTTAACGGGGTTCTCAAAATCTTGAAAACAAAATCTCTGGTTTGATGTCTTATTATTTTTGGAATGCTCTTAGCCATTATCTCTTAAAATATTTTTTCCCTTTTTCTCTTTATCTTCTTCTTGGCCCCTCAATTATACTATTTGTAACGGTCTCACAGATCTTGGGCACTTTATTTCTTTCACCTTTTTTTCTCTTTGTGTGTCAGTTCAGGTCTTCCGTTGACCTATCTTCAAGTTCGTTGGCTTCTTACTTCAGCTGTGGCAAGTCTACTGATGAGCCTCTCCAAGGAAGTCTTCATCTCTAAATCAGTTTCTTATTTCAAGCATTTTGACTCTTTCTAAAAATGTCCATTTCTCTGCCAAAAGTCCCTATCTATTCATGCATGTGGTATTTTAATGTCTCTAACTTTAAAAGTTCTATCATCTGGGTCATCAGAGTCTTGTTTGTTGATTTCATTGTCCCTTGACAATCGAGTTGTTTTTAATTGCTTGTTTGCATGCTTCACCTTTTCTATTGAAGACTGGATATCATGTAAAACATTAGTGGCAGAGATAACAGTATTTATACTTGGAAATGACCGTGTTCTCCTCCGGTTGGGCCATTTGCATAAGCAGGAGTCGAACTGGGCTTGGGATTTGCTGTTCCCACAGTCACCTTCAGTGCTTCACCGATTTTGACTCCTCATAATTGCATGGGACTGTTGTGGGTGCTGGGGTCCCAGAACGTTTTTCAAGTTTCTGTACCACCTACAGCTTTCAGTTATACCTGTGTGCCTATGATATAGAATGGATCTTTCTCTACATTCTTGCCCAACAATCAGTGCTAGATTGCTGCCACTTGTTATTTAGTTATTTGTTATTTAGTCATTGCTAAACTGTTAACAGAGATCAATGGACTTTCTCTGTTGTCCTGGCCAGCTTCAGTCATAGGGAGGCCCTGTGTGCCTGGTGTTCAGAAGTGGAGCTTGCTCAAGGTCCCTGCCATCCTTTAAGTGGTGGCTAACTCTGCTTTGTATCCCCAGTGCGTCTACCACAGTTTTCTGCCCCCTCCCCCCAGTGGTAGAAGCCCTCTACTAGTATCGGTATAAGATCCTAGGCACAGGACTGTTCCAGGGGTAAAAAGATTGTTTTTCTTCAGTCCTTCCTATACAAAGTATGGCTCCTTTCCTGTGCCCTGCAGAGACACAGAGTTTCTTGTCCTTTCTCCAGTGATGCAGTTCTTGATCTGTGTAAGTGAAGGGTCCAAACCACGGGGGTAGGGCTTCCTGCCTTTCTCACGGCAGTGGCTGATCCCGTTTCTCCACACCTGCAATATCATGGATGGTTCTCTCTCTTATTCAACTCCCGATCATTCTCAAGGGCACCCAAATGAGGTCCATGGAAAAGAACACATGAGTGAATGTAAATTCCGGATCTGGGACAAGAGGTCCTTTACTAACATGCTAGCTCCAATAAGGTGTTAGTAATTCATTAAGGCTTTGATTGATTTCCTCCTTCTCACTTGTATGGTATCTACACCTTTCTTTCTTGATCTGCCACAGGTAAGGAAATCTGTGCATCCTGTCACTCTCCTTAGAGGGGCTAGCCTCTACCCTACCTTACATTTCAGGGCAGTTGGTCACCCTGTAACTTCAGCTGTCTGATGGGTTCCAAAAAAGGTTTCATTTTGTAGTTTAACTGTTTTGTTTTGTTCATTGTTAAGGAGGAAGCAATACTCTTTCCAGCTTTCTATACTGTAAATAGAAGAAGTATCTCACAGTAATTTGCCTAAAAAAAAAAAAAAAGTCCTGGGGCGCCTGGGTGGCTTAGTCGGTTAAGCGTCCGACTTTCTCTTAGGTCATGATCTCTTGGTTCGTGGGTTCGAGCCCCGCGTCGGGCTCTGTGCTGACTGCCAGCTCAGAGTCTGGAGGCTGTTTCAGAGTCTGTATCTCTGTCTCTCTCTCTGACCCTCCCCTGCTCACGCTCTCTCTCTCTCTCTCCTAGAAATAAAAAAAAAAAAAAAAGTCCTATGCATGTGCACATAGGACATTCCTATGAAAGACACATTCCTATTCACATGGAAGAACAACTAAAAGAAAAAGATTTCCCATATATAAAGAGTGGTTATCACTATGTGCTAAAGTTGAGTCAAGTTTTTTCTTCTTTGGACTATTCTCTATCTCCTAAATTCTTTACATAGATCTAATTTTATAACTTAAAAGAATCTGTGTGCGTGTGTGTCCACACACGTGTGTGTATTTCACTTTTTAAGTCCAGTGCAAGTGCTAGAACATTATGTTACCAAAGAAATGTCATTTCTTTGCTTATTTTAAAAAGAATTGTCTTTTAAACAGAGTTTTGTGTCCTGAGAATTCATATAATTCAGTATTTCTAATGTTACTCAGCACCCTCTGTCCAATGTAAAAGGGGAAAGAAAGTCTTACAGGAAAAAATAAGTTTGACTTAAGAGAATTATTATCCTTAAACCTTCATAAAAATGTCAGTACAGCAGATTTTCTTGTTTTAAGAGCCTTGTGTTTAAGAGAACTGTTTTTATAAATATTTTTAATGTTTATTTATTTATTTTTAGAAAGAGAGTGTGTGCATGCATATGTGTGAGTGAGGGAGGGCCAGAGAAAGAGGGAGAGAGAGAGAATCCCAAGCAGGCTCTATGTGTGGGCACAGATCTCAATCCCATGAACTGTGAGATCATGACTTGAGCCAAAATCAGGAGTCAGATGCTTCACCAACTGAGCCACCCAGGTGCCCCTACATCTTATTTTATATCCCATATTAGACCTATGATTGTCAAAGTGGTCTCTGTCACTCTAGGTTAGAAGGTAAAAGTAGCCTAGAAAATAAGGAAAATGTAAACCAAAGAATAAAGGCAGCTGTAAAATCCTCCCAAACTGAATTTTTTAAAATTATTTTAGAGGGAGGGAGAATGTAAGCAAGGGAGAGGGGCAGGGGGAGAGAGAGAAAGAGAGAATCCCAAGCAGGCTCCACACTCAGAAATGAGCCTTACGTGGGGTTCAATACCATGACCCTGGGATCATGACCTGAGCCAAAATCAAGAGTGGGATGATCAACTGACTGAGCCACCCAGGAGCCCCTGAATATTTATTTTTAATTGTCAATGTTAAACATCACAAAGGGAGTTTTTAGGCAAAAGCTTGATATATTCAAGCAAGAAAAAGACTTCTGAACAATTTACTCAACGTTATCCCTTTACCATATTGCCTTTCCTCCAAAACAGGACAGAATCACTATGCAATGAACTTGCAATATTTTCTATATGGTAACATACCTAATACCGTTATTAACGCATTTGGTGGTAGTGGTAGGGAGGATGGGCCTTAAGGGGTAAACAACTTTTAGTTTATAACTTCCAAAGATAATCTCATTTCCATGAAATCAACCTCATTTTCAGAGAAAAGAACAAATGAACTATGCAAACTTCATGCTTCATTTTTTAATTAATAAGAATGATTATCAAACAAGTTACCCAAACTATTTTCCAATTATGTTTATTTTGAAAAATTCCTTGGCATGCCATACATTCCATCCAGTCATTCTTTTTGTTTGTTTGTTTTTTTAATTGACTGAGCTGGTGCAAGAGATGGTGTGCTGAACAAAACATTAAGTGTTTCTACCCTTCAAGAGGCCTTTTCTAACATCCTTAATTAGTCTCCATGTTTGGATCCTATGTTGCTGCTCTGTCTCTCCGTGATTGTGCTTATCACCAATTGTTCAGTTCCTCAGATTACACACTCCTTAAAGACAGGGACTAGATTTTCAGCATCTTAATGTCCTCACTACCAAGCACCACCTGACAAATAACAAAGTACCTATAATTTAGGGGAATAAACCAGTAAATAAACAAAGGAGCCTACAGGCTAATGCATACAGGAACACACAGATACAAGTAGAGCAATCAAATCTGTGAGCAGCTTGGATCAACAGTATTCATAAGGTACAGAAAGAGCACAAAGGCATGAGTAGACCAACTCCATTAGGGATGGAGGTGGTCAGAATGGCTCCATTCATTAAAGGCTTATAATGAACCTTGAAGGATGGTTAGAAGCTAGTTGGGAGCACTAACACAGAAAAGATGACTTTAAGTAGAGACAGAGTCAGGAGGAAGGTCAAGTCTAAAATAGCATATTATGATCAGAAAACACCAAACAGGTTGTTAGGACTGAAGCACGGAGTGACACAGATATTAGCACTGGATAGATACGAATCCGGAAGGCTACCAGGGAGACTAGGTCAAGGGACGAGGGAGGAGGCAGATAGGTAAGTCCCTCAGGCTAGAGTCTGAGCTTTACGCTAAAGGTCATGAGGAATCCTTGGAAAGGTGAGCAGAGTAAAGTAAATCAAATGATAAGATTTGATTTTAGAAAAACCCCTCTAGGGAACATACAGAAAAGAATGAGGAGAAAGGACAGATAGTTGGGAATGCAAAGTTAGACAGATAAGAACAATTAATGAGACTATTAAAATGGCCCGAGTCAATTATAACTACAGTGTGAATGAAAGCAGCCACACTGGGAAGAGAAAGCTTTAAGGAAAAAAGAGCTGAAAACAAACAAACAACAATCAATATAATTTTGTCACCAATTAGTTTTCCAGAGGCTCATTTACAAATGGGCACTGCCTTCCATTTATCTGCAAGAAACACTGTGACAATTATCTGAGATTATGCATGTAAAATACTAACACAGTGAGGCCAAAGGGTAAGAATTGTAAACATGGCAATAATTGTTTTGTTGAAGCTGATGCTGATCAGATTTGACCATGGCTTAACCACTTAATCTTGTGTGACCTCGATAAAGCTACATAACCTCTCTCTGCCTCACTTTCTTCCTCTGAAAAATGGATTATACTTTCTAGTACCTCATAGATTAGTACTATTTTGAATTTTATAGACATTTTTAATATATTTGTAAAGAGTTTACGAAAATTAGACCAATGCTTGAAACCCTGTTTTTAGGTAAAATAGTTTTTAATAGAAAACAAGGAGTTGAAATGATTCTTAGATTTCTGGTTTGGGCGAATGGTGGTATCATTCACTGAGGGGAGGAGGCTCTTTTAGAAAGCCAATCATGACGATTATTCTCCCTCAAATTCTTTAAGATGAATTAAGTAGTCTTCCAGGTGTTTTGCAAATAAACTAAACATATTTCAACACTCGCCATGGTATATTTTCATGCCTAACACCCTCAGCAGATACCGACAATATCTGTGGGCAAAGAACTGTATCTTTTACTTCTGCAGTCTCAGTAAACAGGATATATCTGCTGCATAAACAGGTTCAGAATATGTTCGCCAAATAATTTAAAAGAGATATGGATATCTTTAACAAGTCCAGACGATACTTGGAAGGAAGGATATTTCCAAAGGATTTTACTTGCTACTCCCCTAGTGGCCTTAAAATTTCATCAATTAATATGCTACTTTCTATTGACTTCTTACTAATAAAAAGTACTGAAATGCAAATTTATAATGAAAATAGAAAATAAGCTAAGTAATATAAACAAAAACAAATCATTCACAAGTTTCCAACTTTTCCTTTTACCATGACTTTATAAATATAGCAGTACCGTGCTGTGAAGGGCTAACATTAAGACTTTCATAACCAGCTGAAAAGGTTTTCAGAATATTTATGCACATAGGAGTCACAATCTCAGTATCTGCAACATTTCCACTGTTTCGTACCATACCTAAGGTGAAGATCTTCCGAAAACTTCAGGCAGGCATAGATAAATTCCTTAATTTGGTTGTAAACTTTTGGCACAAATTCAGAGAAAGGAAATTTTTTTGGAAATGGTTGCTGTAAATGCAAGAATTAATGAAAGTAAGTCACAAGCTAACATATGTTGAAGCTACACAGAAATTAATTAAAATGCAAAAGGAATTTTCTTCCACATTGCAAACTGTCTACTTAACAACCTCAAATTTAAGAAAGTGTTTCCAAAAGTTTCCTGACATGAAAAAGAGTAAGATATAAATTTAACTAAAAAACAATTCAAATGTCTTTCAACACATGAAGGGCTTAAAAAAAAAAAACAAAAAAACCTGTGGTAAATATTCAGCAATAAAAAGCAATGGATTATTGCTACATATACTAACTTAGACGCATCTCAAAAGCATCATGCTAAAGGAAAGAAGCCAGACTCAAAGGTTACCTACTGCATGATTCCATCTATATGGCAATCTGGAAAAGGCAAAAGTAGATGGACAGCAATCCAATTGGTTGCCGAAGGCTAGTGGTTAGGGTTGGGAGGAACTGATTTAAGGAGCAGCATGAGACACCTGGGTGGCTCAGTTGGTTAAGCATCTGACTTCAGCTCAGGTCATGATCTCGCAATCTGTGATTCTGAGCCCTGTGTCGGGCTCTGTGGTCACAGCTCAGAGTCTGGAGCCTGCTTCAGATTCTGTGTCTCCCTCTCTCTCTCTGCACCTCCCCTGCTGGTGTTCAGTCTCTCTCTCTCTCAAAAAATAAACATTAAAAAACATTGTTTTCTAATAAAATAATAAAAAGGAGCAGCACGAGGGGACTCGGGGCTGATGGAACTATTTTGGTGTCATTATCATGGCAATATATATATGACTCAATGCACTGTTGAGTTATATACCAATAGAAATACATATTATATATCACAGGGTACTTTTTATTGTATGTGTGGGGGAGAAAACATCCTGAGAGTATGATAACAGTAAGTATTGCAAAGTGTAAACCAGATTGGAACATGTCCAGCAATACCCTTAACACTTCAGAGGTGACTGGACCCCGAATCCATCTACTGATTTTCAAACAGTATCATTCTCTGAAGGTATTTCTAGAGCTCTAATGCACTGAATCGGAGGTAATGCCTTCAATGAAACGGATAAAATGAAAACTCTGAGAGTATGCCAGGTCAAACAGCGAGTGTTACTTTGACCTTTGTTCTTACCTTTTCCAGCTCTAGGTCTTGGAACGGGAACTGTCCTACCACCTTTTTATACATGTCTTCACTTGTCACTGGTATAGGACTGTAGTTGTCAGAATCAAGTATGCTTCTAGAAAGAAAATGAAGGAAGGTGGGCTGGTTAATCGCTGTAGTAATAACACGTCATTTCCAGGTAAACTCAAACAGTTGTATACATAAACCACCAAAAGGAATGTTTTCTTGTCCCTATTCTATTCTTTCTACAATGAAACTGTGTCTTTCAGGTAAAAATACCCTTGACGGAAGACAGAAAGAAAACTATAGTCTGAAACAGAGGGAACACCATTATGAACATGATCTCACAGGATCTGAGATTTACAGATGAGACAAAATTTTACAGCAACATGTAGAAGCTATAGAGCAAGTGGGTAGTAAACAACAAAAGGGTGTGTGTGCTCTGGAGAAAGGAAAGAGGTTTCATTTGTTCTTCTTTTTTTTTTTTAAAACAAATACACTTGATTATGGTATTTAATCCTGTATTAGATCTTCTAGTCTAACGTTCAAAACTGGCAGATAAACAAAAGTAACTTCTTCTTCTTCTAAATCCAAATTATGTTCATTTACCTCATCTACTATTCTGTATTAAGGACGAACTTCATCCAGAGGAACTGATTCCTTAACTAGACTGGAAGTTCTCTAAAAGCAGAAACCAAACTACAAAAATCAAAACCAAATTTACTGAAGGGATCAGATCAGACACTCTTAATACCATGGATATATCACACGTTATTAATTTTCAAGGTTCATAGAGACATAATCCTCCCCTAAATACAATTGTACCATTAGTAAGATTAAAGGGAAAATGTAATTTCTTAAAGCTAGAAACATTTAAAAACAGGGTAAGCGTATCTGGGAACAGAGTACTGCAATAAGCTGGAAGACCACATTAAATAAGGGAATAAAAGTTCAAAACAAGAAGAAATTCAAGTGATCTGATGTAGTTGTGTGCCAAGAAAATAGTCCAAGGAGATATTTGTGAATGCAAGGTGTATTCATGATGCAGTAACTATTTAAATAACATGTTTCAAACACTGGATTGTAACACACCTCATCTCTTTATGCAGAGAAGGAAGAATTTGAGGAACCACCTGAATAAGTCATCAAAAAGGGTTCCAAAAAAGCCTAAATTATTCAAAGGGGTTCAATAGCTACCACCATACAAGTGAGCTATATAGTAGGCATGAGAAACACCTCAAAGAGAAAGAAAATTTCTCAAAGGGAAAACCAAAAAATAAATTAAGAAGACTCAAGATGATTTGGATGGTATTCAAGGGGGGGGGGAAGCCAATATGGGGTTCGGGGGCTCTCCACACACTAGACATAATACACTGAGACCAGATATCTTGGGAACTTTATTTGGGACATCTCTTCAATTTGCTTGAATTCTGAATCATAACCTGGATCACAGCTATGATAAAATAAGCCACACATACTCATTGCTTAGTGTATCGAGAAGTCTTATGTATAAACACGTGTGTACATACACTAGCACACACACGCACACACACACGACTACACATAATTTCTCACCTGAAAATACCTGCCCACTTCTTCAGCAGAGTTTCACTATATTGATCTCTGATTTCTAACAGCATGTCAAACAGCTGATTCACAGGAAAACCATACACCTGAAACAAAATAAGAAAACAGCTTCATAAGGTGATTTTTTTTTAGCAACATGAAAGAAATCAGCCACTGAAAGATATTATTCTCTGGTCAAAGATTTAAATGAAAACAAGACAGCAGCCTGATTCCTTCCCATTTAATGTCTAGGGACATTATCTCAAGAATTAAAAGATACATACCAAAATATTTAAGCCAGTCAGAAAAAAATTAAAAAGATGAAAATTAAAATCAATATATACTGGTACAATGTCAGCTAAGTTCTCCCTGAAACTACTCCTATACCTTTAGCAAACTTCAGGAGTAGGGAGAGAAATTTGATAGATCACCCACTTCTAATGCTATTGGATAATGAACATGCTTCAAATCAACAACTGTCACTCAAGATGGTAGTTAACTCCAAAATCGGGGTGCCTGGGTGGCTCAGTCAGTTAAGCGTCCAACTCTTGGTTTCAGCTCAGGTCATGATCTCATGGTTCATGAGTCTGAGCTCTGCATCAGGCTCTGTGTTGACAGTGTGGAGCCTGCTTGGGATTCTGTGCCTCCCTCTCTCTCTGCCCCTCCCCACTCATACTGTTTCTGTCTTCAAAAATAAATAAATAAACTAAAAAAAAAAAAGAAAGAAAGAAACTCCCAAGTCACTCAGGCACTGTATCTGAATTAAGGACATTTTAAAAAACTAAGGTAGTGAAAATAAAAGCTGCAAATGAATTCCCTACATAATCTCTTATCAATGAAACTGAAAACTGGAATGACATGGAAGCAGATTCAATTAATTGACTTGCTCTAAGCAAAAAATGGGGATTGGAACTATTGATGAGGATATAAATTGGTCAAGGTTACTATTATAAAAAGATCAAAAGATCTAGTTTAGGAAAGAAGAAACATAACTGAAACTAAAAGGCATTTATTCAAGCTTAGATAGATGATAAAAAGGTTTACATCGGATGAATACTAATCTAGAAAACTTTATGTAAACAGCAGTCACAAACCTGAAGTGTGTCAGCAAAAAGCACAATGAGGTTCTTCAAATCTAACACGAGGTTTGGATCAGAGCAGTAAGACTAAAGGAAATAAAAGACAATGAGGAAAAACATTGTAATTATTAAAAATAAGACTAAAATTTTAGTTTATTTAATTGTTTGATGCTTCCCCTGGTGAAGTAGTCTAGAAAGTGTCTAACCCTTTCCTGGCTCAAGGTAACACCAGATTCAGCCCGGGAAGAGCTGAGTAGAGATTCCAATAAGCCATGATTTTTATTTTTAACAGTTGGAAATTTAAAAACATACTTTTAAATAATTCTTCACTCAAAACAGAAATCAAAATTGACATTGCATATTATTTTTAAATGAACAACAATGTAATACTTGATATCAAAGCCTATACAATGTGGCTAAAGCAATTCCAAAATAAAATTTATATTTTTATATGCAAGCAGAAAACACAAAAGATTAAAAAGTTACTAAGCATTCAACCTACAAAGCTAACTCAAAAAGTCAAAATGAATCATAAGTACAGGAGAGATCAAAATTGATCAAATTAAAAGCAGAAATAACAGAGAAGGCATGATAGATCTGATCTGTGAAAACAAAAGCTCATTAAAAACATCAATAAAACAGACAAATCTTAGGTAAGCCTGATTAAAAAGGAAAACATGAAACTAAGCAACAATACAAGGAATACAAAGAGAAAATAAGCCTAAATACAGAGGAAAATAAAAGTTAACAAATGAAGTCCATACATAATTTCTTATCAGTAAAACTGAAAACTGAAATGACATGGAAGATAGGTTCTATGGGCACCATTCAAAGATGTATATATGTCACTATGTGAAAGTTCAGTAATTTTGATATCCAAATTCTCTTAATTACAATTTGGTTACTTCCTCTTCCTATCTCTCAATTCCTGAAAGAGGCATGTTGAATTCTCCCACAATGTACAGTTCATCAATTTCTCTCCTTATTACTAATAGTTTTTGTTCTATACATATTGATGATTGCTTGTGCTCTATAAAAAGGCTATTGTCTTTTTGGTGGGTTAAAACTAGAATAATACAAAATACTCCTTTCTTCCCCCATTTAATGGTCTTCAAATTCAATCCTATTTGCCTTCGAGAATATTGGCATTTCTGCTGCTCTTATTTCATTCTTTTTAGGTCATCATAATATATGAGTATATCTCAGTAACCAGACTATAAAACTTCCTAATTCTTTGACATTTCCTGTGATTACTGTCATATTTGAATACATTCCATCTTTTCTTTGAGAGAAAGAGAGAGAGAGAGAGAGAGAAACAGAGTGGAGCAGGCAAGGGGTAGAGAGGGAAAGAGGGCGACACAGAATACGAACCAGGCTCCAGACTGAGCTGTCAGCACAGAGCCCAATGCGGGGCTCGAACTCACGAACCATGAGACCATGACCTGAGCTGAAGTTGGACGCTTAACCAACTAACCACCCAGGTGCCCCATGAACCTATTCCATGTTAAGTTTTCTATTTACAATGATTTCTTCTTTTTTATTTCATGTTTTTCACTTGATCCTAGTTCTTTTTAAGTGTCTTAAAGTGGTTATTAATAAGGTTATATACTTTCTTCCCACTGTTTATATGAAATAATCTGGAGTTTTCATAAAAAATTTATTAAACATTAAGTCTCTCCCCTTCCATATGGATTCTTTATAGCATTAAACTTTACAAACAATCAAATAGCTAGATTTTCAATGAGTGTTACTCATTTTTTGCACACATTTTATTTTAATCCTATCCCTCCTTGTATTTTGGATTTTTCATTTTTTGTACAATACCAATAAAATAGGATAGGTAAAGCATAACCTCTGAGTCCTTATATGTTTGAAAAGGCCTTTGGTTTGTCCTCAAACTAAAATACAGCATTTCTGATATGAAAGAATTGTCTCCAATCATTTACCCTGCTTGATACTCAATGCAGCCTTTCAACTATGGGACTCTAGTCTTCACTGCAGGGAAATTTCCTTCTTTTATTATTTAATCACTAAAGTCCTCTCCTTTGTGACTATCCTTTCTTTCTAAATCTCAATTAGATAAAATCAAAAATTAGTATCAGCTAGGGGCGCCTGGGTGGCTTACTCGGTTAGGCGTCCGACTTTCGCTTAGGTCATGATCTCGCGGTTCGTGGGTTCGAGCCCCGCGTCGGGCTCTGTGCTGACTGCCAGCTCAGAGCCTGAAGCCTGTTTCAATCTGTGACTCCCTCTCTCTCTGACTCTCCCCTGCTCACACTGTCTCTCTCTCTCCTAGAAATAAAAAAAAATTTTAAAAAAAAATTAGTATCAGCTATCCATCATGTTTCTTAACTTTCCTTTCATATCTTCCATCTCTTTACTTCCTCCATATTTGGGGATACATATTTGACTTTGTCTTCTTGGTCGCCAAATGATACAATTTTATCTGTTTAATCTATGAATTACATTTCTGTGTTCAGGTAATCAGGGATTTCCAAGAAAGCAACGTTCATCTTCAGCTTGTTTGCTTCCTCCTTACTACACTTTTTTTAAAATCAGGCTCTGGGCTTACGGCACGGAGCCTGGTTGGGATTCTCTATCTCCCTCTCTCTCTGGCCCTCCCCTGCATTCTCTCTCTCTCTCCCTCCTTCTCTCTCTCAAAATGAATAAACAAACTAAAAAACACAAAACAAAAACAAACAAAAAAAACACTACCACAGTACACACTCTTGTCCACCCAACACATAACAAACTAAAATGTCCAATATTTAATATCCATAAAACATGAGGTGTTTGCCATACATTATTAATTACACTGTTCTATAATTTTGAATCTTAAAAAATACCTTTTCAGTATTATCAGATGATCTATTTATATTATTAACAACTATAGTAGCAGATCTGATACAGAACCATTCCTGATACAAACTCTCCTTTGTATTAGCATATTATTTTTCCAATATATTGCTAAATTTGAATTCCAAGTGAAATGAATCGTGTAAGAGCTCTACCATATTTTGAAATCAGCACTGAGAATACTACACATATTAATACCTGAAATATCATATCTTTCAAAATGTTTCCAATTTTTGCACTGACTAATAATTCAATAAGGAAAGAGCTGTGTTAGATGTGACATAGAAAGTGAGAAAGATACATAGATTTTTGATGAACAAGTAACATGATCAGTCAGATACAGTGTTTCTTTTTGTGATTTGTTTTGCTGTCTGGGTTGTTCTTATTTTGGTTTGCTTTGCTGGGTAATCTAATACTATAAACAGAATTAACACCTGTAACGTCAACTACTCTGTCTCACAATAAATGAAATGATTGTAAATGTATGTGGCACGGAGTTATGTTTTAATAGTCTTATTGAGATCTGTTTCCCATACCACACAACTTTCCACCTGAAATATATAATTAACGGTTTTTAGTTTTTGTATATTCACAGACATGTGCAAATATAACCACCGTCAATTTTAGAACATTTTTTCACCTCAAAAAGAAGATCCATGTCACTTAAATTATCCTCCCAGCTACCCCCAGCCCAAAGCACCCATGAATCTACTTTCTGCCTCTCCAGATTGATGCTGAACTACTGGAAAGAAAAAAGGTATTTTGTTATTTGTTCTTTAATTCAAAAGAATGTACGGTAGATCCACAAAGAAAGGCTCCATGAAGACTAATGTTCCCCAGAGATTCACATTTCAATCAATCTGCTTGGAAAGTGTCCTCTTTCACTGATACCAAATACAGTTCCCTGCTGAGGGGTATAGATCTGTTCTTAAATGTATCAGTCACAGGGAAAAAGTTAAGAACCACTGCTTTACAAAAAAGAAATTGCTTGCAAGGAATCTAAGTTTCCTACAAGAAAAAGCTTTTCCCAGGAAAATAACCAAATTGGTAAGATCATTGACATGAACAGATCTAAAATAAACAACCAAAATCAAGGACTCCTCTCCATAGAATACATTAATGTTAGCTAATAAATGTGATTGGGGGCATAAAACGTTCCTCAAAATATTACCTGACAAAGCCATAAAACACCAAGAACAGGACTTAGATGGAAAGCATATAAAATACTTTTCCAAAACACCATGAAAGCAAATAATTAAGAAAAACATAAATATTCCTGGTGAAAAATACCAGATACTGAAATAAAATTAACTCCATTTTAATTTACAGATTCACTGTATAGTAACATTATAGTTCATCTGTTGGGGGGGGGGAATATTATAAGTGGTAAGAGGGATGTGACAAAGTGATCCTCAAAATAACCTGGAAGAATAAGAACATAAACAGCATGTACTAAAAAGAGGATTTTAGAGAATGTACATGTCCTATCAGAAATTATACCATACTATATCAAATATAATAATCAAAATAATGTTGTATTGGTTGAAGACAGAGAGAAAAAAGGGGAGTGGAAATCATAGAGACTAGCAACAGAGCTTAGTACGTACAAAATATATTATTTTTTTAAGTTCATTTATTTATTTTGACATGGTGGGGGGGGGCAGGGGAAGAGCATGAGAGGGGGAGGGACAGAGATTCCATCTCTGGATTCCATCTCCCGAACCCTGAGAACATGACCTGAGCTGCAATCAAGAGTTGAATGCTTGACTGACAAAGCCACCCAGACGCCCCTATAAAATGTATTATTACATGATAAAAGTCGCCTCCAAAATATGTTGGGAAAAGAAGGATATTAAAGAACAATGATGTCCCCACACAATTCATATGTTAAGGCCATAACCCACAGTGTAGCTGTATCTGGAGATAGAACTTAGACAGATCATTAAGGTTAAACGAGGAAGGGTATTGATCTGATGGGATCAGTGTCCTTATAAAAAGGAGTAGACTACGGTAGAATGCACCCTGAGGAAAAGCCATGTGAGGATGAGAACAAAGCCATCTGCAAATCAGCAAGAGAGTTCTCACCAGAACCCAACCAGAAGCATGCTCACACTTCCAGCCCCTAGAGTCGTGAGAAAATACGTGTCTGTCGTGGAAGGTACCAGTCTATGGCATTTTATTATGGCAATCTGAACTAAATAAATTAAAAGACTAACATAATAATGTTACTGGAAGTGATGTGTAGTTTTAAAAAATAAAGATAAAATCCAACTTCACACTCTTTATTAAAATAAACTTTTATGTTTGTGAGATGTATATTTAAAAAGTAACTACAGAAATACCAAAATCAAATATAAACAAATCATTATATATTCTTTTGAATAAGGAAGACACAAATGATAAAGTTAAAATTCAATATATTTACACAAAAAAATTTTAAACTTCTGTAATGCCATGGAAAAGAAAAGCAAAATCAGAGACACATAAAACTAAAAAAGAAAAAATACTGCAACATATATATCAGACTAGAGATTAACATTCAGATTAAAGGTTAGTGTGCATATTTTGAATAAATAATACATAATAAAATATTATAAAGCTATTAAAGTACAAATGCAATGCA
Organism: Hyaena hyaena; assembly: GCF_003009895.1. Classification (NCBI taxonomy): domain Eukaryota; kingdom Metazoa; phylum Chordata; class Mammalia; order Carnivora; family Hyaenidae; genus Hyaena; species Hyaena hyaena. The sequence goes on along the minus strand of NW_024081224.1, from coordinate 907,576 downwards.
TATGAACAGGAAATTTTTAAGAAGATATAGAAATAACTAAAAACATCTGAAGAGATTGTTTTTTAAATTTTTTTAATGTTTATTATTTTAGAAAGAGAGACAGAGTGCAAGCAGGGGAGGGACAGAGAGAGAGGAGACACAGAATCCAAAGCAGGCTTCAGGCTCAGAGCTGTCAGAACAGAGCTCGACACAAGGCTCAAATCTAAGAACCGTGAGATCATGACCTGAACCTAAGTTGGACGCTCAACTGACTCAACCAACTGAACCATTCATGCACCCCTTTTTTTTTAAGTTTATTATTTTGGAGAGAGAAAACATCTGAAGAAATTTTCAATATCAGGATAATCAAAGAAAAATATGTTAAATTAAGATATAATTTCTGACATATTAGATTAGGAAAGATTTTTTGTGTTTAAAAATACCTTTCTGTGAAATAAAAAGAATAGGCCTTTTAGAAATAGGCATTCTAAAAGATGATGCTCAGAGTGGTACTAAATGGTACAATATTTTTGCAAAGCAAATTAGCAATATGCATCAGAGGCTAAGAAATGTACAGATCCTTTAACTCACTAATTTCACATCTAAGAATTTATTGTATGGGCACCCGGGTGGCTCAGTCAGTTAGGCGTACAACTTTTGATTTCTCCTCAGGTCATGATCTCACAATTGCGTGATCAAGCCCTGCACCAGGATCCACACTGGCCATGGAGCCTAGTTAAGATTCTCTCCCTCTCTCTCTCTGTCTCTCTCTCTCCCTCTCTCTCAAAAAAAAAAAAAAAGAATTATTCTAGATATAATCAATTGTGCAAGAATATTTTTATAAAAGGGGTGCCTGGGTGGCTCAGTTGGTTAAGTGTGTGACTCAGTTTCAGCTCAGGTTGGTGGGTTTGAGCCCCGCGTTGGGCTCTGTGCTGACAGTGTGGAGCCTGCTTGGGATTCTGTGTCTCCCTTTCTCTCTGCCCCTCCCCTGCTCTCTCTTTCTCTCTCTCAAGGTACATAAATAAACATGAAAAATCAATATTTTCATAAAAATATTCACTGCAATGTTTGTAAGAGCTAAAAAAAGCTATATACCTATAATGGAATATTATGCAAATATATATTAAAACTAATATAGATTGATTAGACATTAAGTGAAAGACATAGCTTTTTGAAAAAATATATGTTGTATATTGTACTTTCATACACAAGCATATAATTTTTTAAGATATTTATTTATTTATAGAGAGAGGGAGAGAGGAGAGGGCAGAGGGTGACAGAGAATCCCAAGCAGGGTCAGTACTGTCAGTGCAGACCCTGATGTAGGGCTCAAATCCAAACTGTTGAGATCATGACCTGAGCCGAAACCAAGAGTCAGATGCTTAACCAACTGAGCCACTGAAGCACCCAGAAAAAGAATCTTTAAATTTATATATTAGAAAGCTAATAATAATCATGCCAAGGATCATGGCCAAAATTTGTTACTGTGATAATCAATATTTTCTATGCTGGAGTAAACATGTTATCTTTGTAAAATAAACATTTACAGATAAGAAGACACCATACTAAGGGAGAAGATAAGACATGACAAAAACAATCTTAGGACAACAGATACACTGTTGCAAAAAAATAAAATGAAACCCTTAACCATTATTTAAATAGAAATAAATAACAAGTGGTAGTATATACAAAAATGTATAAAACTGAAGCCATAACATAGTTATGAGACTGTTTTTAGTCTCAGAACAGGCAGGAACTTTTAAAAAATATTTTTAAATTTGCCAAACTTTATTATGACAAAAGGACAAAATGGTAAAAAAGTCAGATGAAGTCCTATGCCACATATAAATGATGAGGGAAATTTTAAAATAAGCTAGATTTATAAACAGGCAAACATTTAACATTTCTAAATACCAAAAAAGAAGTCATAAATAAAAATAAAAGGAGAAAACCTTTGCAATGCATTCAGTGACGTACCCTCTTTGATTTCAAATTCATATTTTTTTAATTTTTATTTATTTATTTTGAGAGAGAGAAAGAGCAAGCAGGGGAGTGTCAGAGACAGTGAGAGAGACAATCCCAATGAGGCTCCACGCGGCCAGCACAAACCTGACATGGGGCTCAGGCTTACAAACCATGAGATCGTGACCTGAGCTGAAATCAGAGTTGGACGCTTAACCAACTGAGTCACCCAGGTGCCCCTCAAATTCATATAAACAAACTCCCCCACCTTACTACTTAGATGCCACAAAGGCAAATTAATCATATCCAAACGTGACTGATCACTTCCAACCATCATAGGCAAAGAAACCATAAACCTAAGCATTACCTTGATAGGCTTTTTAACTTACCTTTGATGTCTAATCCATCAGAAAATATAGTTAATCTTACCTCCTAAAAGTCTCTCCAATTCATCTACATATTTCCATATCTACTCTTACCCCTTGGTCCAGCTAATCATCACGTCTTCCTGAATACCAGACTAGCCTACTAATTGTTCAACCCATATTATTCTCATCCCTCACTCATAATTTAGCCAAAATGGAAATCTGATCTTCTCATTCCAATTTATCCTCCCCCAGCACTGAACACACACACTCCACTCAACCCAGTGCTTTAAGCATCAGATAGGTCATAGATAGTATGACACCTGTCTACTTGCTTATTTATACTTCATACCACACTTGCTTAACTTTCTGCATTCTATGCTCTACCCACTCTCAACATTTTTCAATTCCCTAAAACAGCTACAATCCTTTCAATTACAGATTTTACACTTGGTATTTACCCTGGAATACTTGCTGATGAAGAGGTAAGAGAGCTGAAGGGTCATGGATGACTTGTTTCTAGGTGGTACCAGATGGAGATTAGAGCCATTTACTGAAATATTCTAAATATGACATTATCTTCTATTATTAGGTCCTCACTATAATTTCTCAAACAGTTCAGGTAGAAAAGTACCCCCAAAGCCCTTGTACTACCATTCCTTATACCTAGAATTCTCTTTAATCTTTTCATAAATAATGACTCCTTGATATTCAGATCTCAGAATGCCACTTCTGATCAACTAATCAAAAGCAGGCACCAGGTTGTCCTAATCTATCACTGTTTTAATTGTACTGTATTATGACTATCTGATATTCTTATTTATTTATTGGGACTCCCCCGCCCAATTAAAATATAACTTTCTGAGGGGCACCTGGGTGGCTCAGTTGGTTAAGCAGCTGACTTCAGCTCAGGTCATGATCTCACAGTTCGTGAGTTTGAGTCCCGCATCGTGCTCTCTGCTGTCAGCACAGAGTCCACTTCAGATCCTCTGTCTTCCTCTCTCTCTGCCATTCTCCCTTTCACACATTCTCTCTTAAAATAATTAAATAAACAATAAAGTAAAATAAAATAAAACTTTTTGAGAGCAAACACTTCATCTGCCTTGTTCAATGCTATACTGCCAGGGCCAAAACATAATCAACATTCAAGATACATTGAATAAATAATTAATTCAGAGCCAACATTAAGTATCTGAAATAAAGTGAATTATCATCAAAAATTCATGCTTTGGGGACACCTGGGTGGTCAGTCAGTTGAGCAACCGACTCTTGATCTCAGCTCGGGTCATGATCTCCTTTTCTGGAGACTGAGCCCCATGTCAGGATCTGCACTGACAGACATACTTTGGATTCCCTTTCTCCCTCTCTCTCTGCCCTTCCCCTGCTCATGTTCTCTCTCTCCAGATAGATAAATAAACTTAAAAAATATATTTAAAAATTCATGCTTTGATAAAATATATCAAAACTGTGGGAACTCATAATTAATAACATTGATATACTGTAAACATTTTTTTCAAAAAATAAGAATAAAACTGTGAACTCCAAATCAGTAGTAACGGCCTTATAGAAGGCAATGCTGAGCCTTCGGTATCTGAGCCTTTTGCAGTCACTTGTCTGGATTTGAATCCAAGCTCTACCACTTACTGCATAACATGAGGCTGGTTACTTAACCTCCCTGAGGGTCAATTCCTCAGACTACAAGGTAAACATAATAACGATACTTACTTTATGAAATATATATGAAGTACACATAACAATGCCTGACACAAAGAAAGGATTCCAATATATGTCAGCTGTTTTTTACTTTTTCTTCTTGCATAAGCATCCACAAAAGTGGGCTCAGAGTTAGAGAACATGGCAAATCTGAAGTGGCTACTTCCATATGTCTTTGAAAGAGATAGCTCCAGGTAGGTGATTCCACACAATACAGGTATGATTTTAAGCAGTACAACACTGACTAGTATATGGATAATCAGCAGTAAGTCAGAACTTCTGGCGGGCTTCTTACATACCGAGTGGGTGCGGAGTGCCGCGATGGTTTTGGAAAGTGCCATTTCCCAGAGTTCATCAATGTAGGCTCTATTTACCAACCCCTGGGTTGTATGTAAAATGTGATCTTCAACCACAAAAAAGCTACAATTGAGGGAAAAAGACAGTACGGCTGTCAGAACTTACAGTTTGACTATCTCCAGTGTCAGACAAACAAGAGCTGCCATCAAATTTGAACAGTCATTTTTTTTTCCCTAAAGAAAGCTACCTGGTGTCATAAACAGAATCACATTTCTTGGACTTAGTCCGTCCAACCACTTTACAGAAATTGGAGTCACATTTCTATTAAATGTTAACTATCTTACTCAGCCATGTAAAAGGGAAGAAAATGTTTACAGGTAAGGGAAGATAATTTCACTATATTAAAAACACCAGGCCATTAAGACATTTTAAAAAACTAACCCATTTCAAACAGACAATGAAAGCTGCAATACACATTTTTTTAAGAGCCCAACATACAAAATATCAAAATAATTCCCTTCATGTGGACTTCCTCATTAAGGTAAAAAAAAAATGCAAACTTATTTTTTAACACTCTGCTATATAGCGTTAGTGTTATACATTTAAAATGTATATTTAGCTACCTTGGCTAAATGTTCCTAACTAAATAAAATAATTCTTAAATATGGAACTTTTATGATATATTTTAATCAAAACTACGAGTTACATTTAAAAAGTCTCAACTTGAAATAAAAAGAAATTTCACAGTACAATTCAAGTCATTTCCCTTTCTTTTAACTGCAAAGTCATTCTCTCACAATTAGAATAAGCTGTCTATATTTGGGGTGTTTATTTGGGAAATGTAATTCCATCTTAGTACGTATACTCTAGATGATGGTGGCAAACTATATAGCCCATGGGACGAATCTGGCCCACTGCCTATTTTTGTAAATATTGTTTTACTGGAACACAGCCACACTTACTCATTTATGTACCGTCTATAGCTGCCTTCCCGCCGCAACGACAGAGCTGAATAATTGTGACGGAAAACGTATGGCCTACAAAGTCTAAAATACTTTACTATTATCTGACCCTTTTAAAAAAGTTTGCCAACTTTTGCTGATTATTTGGTTCCCTCTTACCAAGAATGGAGAAACAAAACATCAAATATAATAAAATCACAATTCAAAGTTTTTCTTCCTTTAGCCTTAAAAACTACTCTTCAGCAATATAATAATGCTGAAACTAATTACACATTCCTTTGAAATGATATTTATTCAAAGACAAATCTCAGGAATTTAAAATAAAAAAAGAAAAATAATTTCCCAAAGGAAAAATTATTTTTCCAAGTCTCACGAATCTAGGTATGGAAAGTGGATAAATTCAAAGGCATATACATACATATACCTACCCTACAATTTGATTAAAATACTTCCTGTAGCCATCTAAAGTTTCATGCTGCAACAAAGAAGAAAAAAGTTATTGTTTCTGTTTTGATACAGTAAGACAAAGTTAAAATCAGTTACTTCATTTCTTAGGGCTCAGTTCCTAAGACTCTAAGGTAAATATAACAATAGAACCCTTCCTACCTTATAGGGTTATAAGGAGGATGAAATGAAATAATTCATATCCAGTACTTTAAACAATGCCTGACACATAGCAATCAATAGATGTTAGTTGCTATTTTCTTACTATAAGTCACACCCATCAAAAAGGATCTGAGTGATTTAAAAAAAAAAAAAAAAAGCATATATTGAAAAAAATGACACGATGCCAGAGAAGAAAAGTGAAAAGGTAAGAAAAGTTAAGTTGGTGATCTTACCATGTTAGATGGAGGCTGGAGCACCAAACGGGCCTGTTTTCGCCTCTGTTTTCGGTAGTAGTTCTCAAATGTTTCACGGGCACCCTGTAAAATAAACAAAAGGAAATGTGTTGATGCAATTTGACCAATTATTCTAGTGTTTCATGGGAAAAGAGAAGGTCTCAGGTCTGGAATTGAGGCAACCCCAAATTTCTCAAAATGTGCTATTTTAACAGTGATCATAATCATAGAAAAAATAAAAATAATGATTACCATTTATTGAACCTTACTTACAAATCCCGTAATAATGGATACAAAAGATTCTTAAGAGGATGCTACCAGAACTCAACCACCAACACACCAAAGCTGGTTGCTGAATCAACTATCATAAATTCACTAGTATGAAGACAAACCAACATTCTCCTAAGAGCAGTTCAGGAAATGTTCCTTAAAAACCTCACAGAACATTCCAGAAGGGAAATGTTCAGAATGAAAACCAGTCACAAATGAATCATGAGCAAAGGGCCAGAGCAAGGCAGGAAAAAAGGCAGGAGCAGAGAACAGTGGAATCAGTCTTCCCAGCTAGAATATAATCAAGAACAGAAATAACACCAAAAAAGAAGAAACAAACCCCTGGAAATTCTTGGTACATGGTTTCTTAAAATGAAAGGTGCTCTAGAGAGCAAGAGCTGGTTCATGAGCTCCATAACTGGGTTGAACAACATCCTTTCAAAATTCGTGTCCTTCCTGGGATGTCACAACAGGACCTTATTTATAAATAGGGTCCTGCAGATGTATTTTTTTTTAATGTTTTTTTTTCTAGGGGAGAGAGAGAGAGAGAGAGAGAGCATAAGCAGGGGAGGGTCAGAGAGAGAGGGAGTCATAGACTGAAACAGGCTCCAGGCTCTGAGCTGGCAGTCAGCACAGAGCCCGACGCGGGGCTCGAACCCACGAACCGTGAGATCATGACCTAAGCGAAAGTCGGATGCTTAACCGACTAAGCTACCCAGGCGTCCCCCTGCAGATGTATTTAAATTAAGATGCAGTTGTACTAGAGTAGGTGTCCCTTAATCTGATATAACTGGTGTCCTTAAAAGAAAAGGGGTGCCTGGGTGGCTCAATTGGTCAAGCATCCAAATGTTGGTTTTGCCTCAGGTTACAGTATCACGATAGATCAAATCCCGTGTCACAGTGCTTACAGCACAGAGCCTGCTTAGGATTCTCTCTCTCCCTTTCTCTTTGCCCCTCCCTGGTTAACGGGTGCTCTCTCTCAAAATAAATACAGACAGAAGAGAGAGAGAGAAGAGAGAAGAGAGAGAGAAAGGAAGGAAGGAATTAAGGAAAGAGGAAAGGAAAGGAAAGGAAAGGAAAGGAAAGGAAAGGAAAGGAAAGGAAAGGAAAGGAAAGGAAAGGAAAGGAAAGGAAAGGAAAGGAAAGGAAAGGAGATGGAAAAGAGAAGGAAAAGAGAAAGAAAGAAAAGGGAAAAAAGACACAGCCACATTGGGAGAACATCATGTGGCGACACAGGCAGAGACTGGAGCAATATAGCTACAAGCCAAGGATAGATGGTAGGATGACCACCAGCAGAAGCTAGGGAGAGGCAAGTCTCCCACCCACAACCTCAGAGGAAGGACGGCCTTCTGACACCTGGTTTTGGATTTCTAGTCTCCAAAACTGGGTCAGAATAAATTTCTCTTGTGTAGCTACCCGACGTGTGGTACTTTGTTACATCAGCCTAGGAAACCAATATTAACTCAAAGCTTTTAAAGCATCATGCCCGCCCCCACCCAATTACTAAATTTTACTCTTGATCCAAGACATTTCTAAATAAACAAGAGCAGAAATGGAGAGGGAGTATGCACAGTGGTTAAGAGCATTGATTTTAGAACCAGATGATTTCTTTCAAATTATGAGTCTACCCCTTTTGAGATGTACAACCAGCTGCAGAACTTTCACTAATTTAACTTCCACCATTTAGCTATTTAACTTTCACTCAGATGTGCTATGGTGTTCTCATTTGTAGAGAGGTCACGCTCACAGTGTCATGAAGATCCAGATGAGTCAGAAGGCTTTTAGAACAGTGTCTGGTAAATAATCACCACTATGCAAGTGCTTATGTTTTGAAAAAAAAGATGAAGTCAATAATGAAAATGAAAGCCTTGCCCGTGGGAGAAAGTATAAACTCTATGCAATACCTAAGTTTGGTTTCCTTCACCTTCCCTAAAGTCTGAAGAATCTTACTGAACATGACTTCTTTGCTAGATCCCTAAATTGAAGAAGTTGATTTAAAGTGCTAAATCACACTAATTCAATAGTGTAATCTCAGGGGTTGGCAAACATTTCCTCTAAAGGGCAGGATAGTAAACGTTTTAGGCTTGGTGAGCCATACATACAGTGTCTGTTGTGACTAGTCACCTCTGCTGTTGAAATTCAAAAGCAACCATACATAGTACATAAATGCATGTGGCCGACCGAGTTCCAATAAAATGTTATTTGTGGAAACAGAAATAAGAATTTCATATAATTTTCATCTGCCATGAAATATTCTTCTTTTTATTTTTTACCTACCATCTAAAAATGCAAAAGCTGTTTTTAGTTCCTGGGTCACATAGAAACAAGCAGCAGGGTGGACTTGGCCCCATGGTTTGCTGACCTCTGGTGTAACTTAAAAACAAAAGGTTTTCAATGCTAATGTGATTATAACCATTGACACCTGTGTTTTTCCTGCTATAAAATGAAATCAAACACTAAAGCAGCTATTTCAAGGCTTTCTTATTTCTAAGTCCATAAGTTAATGAAGTAGCAAATGATTCTATTTAAGAAATAAGAAGTGGAAACTGCCCATTGGTTTGTTAAACTTATTCCCCACTTGTCACCATTTCACAGCATAGTGGCATTATTAAATGTCAATTACATTCTGTACACTCTGAAGGGCTTTTCATTTTAAAGTTAACAGCCCTAAAGTCCCTTTATTATTCTTGTGTGACATTACACATTCAACATGCTTTGGAGCCAAGGTACACTTAGCTGAGAACTTAGGGAAAGTATTCTCTCAAATTAGACCTTTTATAATAATTTAATTATTTGTTGTAAATGGTAGAAAGTATGCAAGATGAAAACCTATCATAGACCTATACTTAATTCTTAACTATATACAGCTTTGCCTTTTAAATATTCATTCAATAAAATAAAAACACAAGAAAATATCAATTTATCTAATAATTCTGGCTTCTTCATTTACAAAAATGAGTTAGATTTTCCCTGGTGGTGGCTAAAGAAATTCACCTCTGATTATTCTATTTCCTCTGTCAGTTTTGTCAACTCAATGCTTACAGATGGAATTTCAGAAGTAGATAGCTCACCAGTCCAGCTGAGTGCCTGTCTTTTCACAAATAGATCAACAGATTAACTATAAAAGTTAGCCACTTCAGTTTCAAACTCCTCCATTCATTAATATTTTTTAAAAAAACCTCAAAAGCTAGTGAAGGTATAAGTAAACAGGTATAAAATAGTATCCAAGTGAAAAGTTGTTTTAGTTTGTTTTCATTTTATGTCATTAGTATTACAGTGGCCCAAAGACTTTGTAATAATTAATTAACTAATACATATAACATCACTGAAAAACAAGTCACTTAATCTATATAAAGTGCTTGACATGCAATAAAGAATGGCCCTTGTCATCCTTTATAGTCTATGGTGAATTTATAGTCTATGGTGGAAAACTAGCAATTAAAAAAAAACAAAAAAATACTAAAGAATCCTCTGGATTGGACTGATTGATGTGTGTGTGTGTGTGTGTGTGTGTGTGTGTGTGCGCGCACGCGCACGCACTCGTGGATGTGTGTGGTGAATGGAAGGAATGTCAGAGAAAGTTTCCCAGAAAAAAAAATACCGTTTATATTCATAATTGACAAATGAGTGAGAATAATACAGGTAAAACTAAAGGGAAAAAATAGTCCTCAAAGAGACACAGAGGTTCAAGGAAAATTCTGCTCTTCACAGTCAACCAGTGCCCCACTTTTTGCATTTTTCTGATATTTTTAAAAATCAAGACATTATAATTGACATAAAACATTATTTTCAGGTATACACATAATGGTTCAATATTTATATATATTGCAAAATGACCATTGCCACAAAGCCAGTTAACACCTATCACCACATGCATTTTTTTTCTTTGTGAGGAGAACTTTTAAGATCTACTCTCTCAAAAAATTTCAAGTATCCACTAAAGTATCATTTGCTACAGTCACCACACTGTACATTACATCCCCAGGACTTACTTATTTTAAATATTTTTCATCTTTATTTATTTTTGAGAGAGAGAGAGAGACAGACTGTGCGAGCGAGGAGGAATACAGAGAAAGGAAGACAGAATCTGAAACAGGCTCCAGGCTCTGAGCCATCAGCCCAGAGCCCAACGCAGGGCTCGAACTCACAAACTGTGAGTTCATGACCTAAGCCTAAGTCAAACGCTTAACCAACTGAGCCACCCAGGCACCCCAGGACTTACTTATTTTATAACTGAAAGTCTATTCCTCTTCACCACCTTCACCCAATTTCCCCATTCCCCGCTTTTGACAACCACAAATCTATGCATTCAGTTGGGTTTTTTGTTTGTTTAAATTCCACATATAAGTGAGATCATACAGTATTTGTCTTTCTCTATTTCATTGAACAATTCCCTTAAGGTCTAACAAAGTTGTTGCAAATGGCAGGATTTCATTCTTCTTTATAGCTGATTAATACTCCTTTGTATATATAGATTCCACATCTTTATCCTTCATCATCCATCAATGAACACTTAGGTTGTTTCTATGTCATGGCTATTATAAATTATGCTGCAATGAACATAGGGGTGTACCCATCTTTTCAGTGTTTTCATTTCCTTCAGATAAACACCCAGAAATGAAATTGCTGGAACATACGGTAGTTCTTTTTTTAATTTTCTGAGAAACCTCCACACTGTTTTCCATAGTGGCTACATCAATTTACATTCCCACCAACAAAACAAGGGTTCTACTTTCTCAACATCCTCACCAACACTTGTTCTTTCTTGTCTTTTTTGAGAATTGTCATTCTAACAGGTGTGGGTGATATCTCATTGCGGATTTAATTTGCATTTCCTTGATGATCAATGATGTTGAGCACCTTTTCATGTACCTGTTGGCCATCTGTATGTCTTGCATTTTTGTGCTTCTTGTTGGTGATTTTTGTTATTTAAAGCTTATTATTTATGTATTTTGAGGGAAAGAGAGAGAGCGAGAGACAGAGAGCGCACAAGTGGGGGAGGGGCAGGGAGAGAGTGAAAGAATCCCAAGCAGGTTCCCCTCTGTCAGTGAAGAGCCTGACGTAGGGCTCCATCTCACAAACCATGAGATCATGAGCTGAGCTGAAATCAACAGTCAGATGCTTAGCTGACTGAGCCCCTCAGGTGCCCCTGGTGATTTTGCTATGTAAAAAGGCTCCCAAACATACTGCTGAAGTTCTGTCTAGTAGTCCTAAGCTCAAGAAAACAAAATGTGCGTTTCAGAGAAAACACATTTCGATAAGCTTTGTTTGGGCATGACTTCCGGTGCCGTTACTCATGAATTCAACGTTAATAAGCCAACAAAATACATTAAATAAGACATCTTTAAAGAGTAACACACATAAAACATGGCTGTGAACTGACTGAGGAAACGTGACCAGAAGTTCACAGGAACCTAACCCTGTATTTCCTCTAGAAGCAATGCTCCAGTATTCATTCACTCAGTGTTTACAGTGACTTTATTAAATATAACTACCATGAGTAACTAGAATTGTTTGTATTTGAGGAGACTGATGATAACGACCTCTGTACCAAACATGTTTAATTGGTGACTTCTAAGTGCTAAGTGTTCAGGAGCAGGTCTATTTGGGTCTGGAGCTCAGGAGAAGGGGTTAAGCTAAAGACAATAGTTTTCAGAATCAAGAATCTGAAAGATTACCAAGCAGAGAGATGGTAATCTAAGCCTAGGAGAAAATAAGATAATCTAAGGAATATCTGTAGAACGAAAGTACAAAAGGACCTAGCACAGAAACCCTAAATGACACCAAAAATTAGGGAAAGTCTGGCTCTTTCTAATAATTAAAATATAACTTTAGGGGCACCTGGGTGGCTTAGTCAGTTAAGCGTACGACTTCAGCTCAGGTCATTATCTCAAGATTCTTGAGTTTGAGCCCCGCATCAGGCTCTGTGCTCACAGCTCAGAGCCTGGAGCCTGCTTCAGATTCTGTCTCCCTCTCTCTCTCTCTGCCGCTCCCCCACTCACACTCTGTCTCTCTGTTTCTCTGTCTATCAAAAATAAACATATATTTAAAATACACACACACACACACACACACACACATATATATGTAACTTTAAATGTCAACTACTAAGAGAAGACTTTTCTATTACTTAATTTAAAATGGAAAGTTTGGCCGAATACATAACCCCCTTTTAATTCTCTGCATAGCACGTATCTCCATCTGACATGCTGTTTGTTTATCGTCTGTGTCCTCTAACTAGGAATGTAAACTCCACAAGAACAAGTTCTTTGTCTTATTTACTATCCTGTTCCCAACCCCTAGAGCAATGGCTGGTATAAATGGTACTCAATATAAATTTGTTTGAATAACTGGTTAAAAATATTAGTAGAATATTAATCACTATTTTCTTTCAAGGCTCCATTTTTATATTTACGCTTTATCTGCTATTGCAATAATCATGGCTTTGTAATTATTCCTACTTATCTCAGCCTGCTGCTTTTCTATCTCCATTTATTCTTTTGAAGATTTTTGTTCCTGTTTCATAGAAGTTATGCCTTCTTCATGCCAAATAATTTTGTAAAATTTCCTTTGGCTCCTGCAGAAAATCATGCTTAGAATCATGTTTCCTCTGAATTTTTAGGATGGTGTTCCTTGTTCCATTTTATTCAGGCTGTGTTTGCAGATCTCATATTTTGTTTTGTATTGTTCCATTTTCTCAATTGCTCTGTTTTGAACTGTAGGACCTCTTTCTGGACCAGGACTTGCTTCCAGGCTTGTTTCGTGGTTTGCCATGGCCCACTCGCCATCATCTGGCTATAGATCTAATATCTTTAGGGATGCTACAATTCATAGCAGGTTAATGTGCCCAGGTCCAAAGTTGTTTCAAAGGAAATTCACAAACTGATTCCAGTGTCTTAGCAAGCAATTGGCCAACTAAGTTCATATAAAATATGGTCAAACAATTTCCTACTGTGCAGTTGCCAGTGTTTAACTCCCTGAACTTCTTTTTTTTTTTTTTTTTTTTTTGAGGGCCAGCTTTCCTTTTTATTTTTTTTTAATTTTTTTATTTTTTACAAATATTTTATTGTCAAATTAGTTTCCACATAACACTCAGTGCTCATCCCCAAAGTGCCCTCCTCCATGCCCACCCCCCCTCCCCCCCACATCCATCAGTCCTCAGTTTTTGTCAGCATTCAAGAGTCTCTCATGGTTTGCCTCTCTCCCTTTCCCCCACCATTTCCGCCCTTCTTCTCCCCCTTGTTCCTCCGTCAAGTTCCTCCTAATCCTCCTATACGTGCAAACATATGATATTTGTC